>NC_056728.1:238303644-238368644 GCF_019279795.1 Protopterus annectens | reverse complement strand
CCTAGCCATCCAGTTGCCATGGGACACCCTTGAAAAAGGGCAGTTGTGTCCAATGGGCTTACTTGGCTAACATATATAGGAAAATATCCTTCACAGATCCTTCATCATCTGTGCTTCCTGCTGTACCAGTTGTTTCTTATGTTGTCCTGTTTTTTTTTTTTTTGCACAGATTTTGAGCTACATCCACCATATGGTTTTGTGCGTGGAGGCAGTAAGTCTTGATGTGGTCATCTGGGTATGTGCACAGAGGTATAGCTACAGTAATTTTATCAAGTATGGATGAGACAAACTACTCAAGTGATTGTGTAACTGAGTTATTTCATAGGAACTCACACAAATACACTGCTTACAAACAGCATTCATGGTTTAGTACTGGCTGATAAACATATAACTGCAGTGTGTAACAACAATGTATAGCTAACTTGACATTAATGCCAGGGCTGCTTATAATATGCTTCTGTTAAAGTCCACAGTAACTATAGCCTTTCTAGATATGTAACGTGCATGTGTTTAATAGTCACAAACATCTTCCTAGCATCTGTTATGGCCATTTGTTAAACGTGCCTGTTAACAGTATGCCAAAAGCTGCAGATATCCAAAGCCCATCTGTAAACAAACATTGCTACTGATGTATTTCTTCCACAACCCATTGCTAATTACACTACAGTGTATTTCAGCCCTCTGCATACCTGCCTTGGTTGTCAGGCATATTACTACATTTTCTTCTTGTGTTTCCTGTGCACTGATCACAGCCACCGTGCTACCCATTTTCTCATGAATCCCACCCAAGGTTGTGCATGTGTTACTCATTAGAAACGTGTCATATGTTAGTTATAACTTTATATTACCAAAGAGACTTGAAGTAATAATAATTCAAATGTTTAGCACATTTTTGTGTAACATATTAAACCTTGTAGGAAGGGTGGAGTTGCTGGCTACAGAGGAGGTGGGAGGAATGAGAATGCCTGTCCCTATGCCTCACAATATCTTAGCAGAAAAATTCTGGACAAAGCCAAAAATAATGGTGTGTGTGTGTGTGTGTGTGGGGGGGGGGCAAAAATCAGCATGAATTGTAAATGTTGCTCTTATGGACTTCAAAAGTTGCTACAATAAAATGTTTTGCATTAACATGCATTTTCTGAAAGATATGAAGTCTGAAACTCAGATGTCTGTCATTATTTAGATGGGTCAATCTTTAATAATGTGCCAGAAATCTACAAATTTTATGACGAACATCCTAAAAATATGAGGCAAAAATGTCAACATTCAGCGAAAATCTGGACAGTTGAGAAGTATGTGCTCTCCCTATATTGCTAGATCTATATGTTAGTTTTATATTTCTCAGTTAGAACAGAAGGAAACACATTCATTCATCGCTTGAGTATTATAACTCAGAATAATTGGAGAAATAAAGTAGAATTAGATCATGCAGAATCAACATTTCCATTGAAATGACATTATTTAGAAGACAAAAGCAATGGAAGGTGAAATTTGCAAATATTTTTCTCAGTTCAGAAGAATGAAATAATGATCGATTTATATAGAGCAACTCTATCGGAATACTAGAAGCTTTCATTAAGAGGTATTACATAGAAGTTTATATATGTCATATGAGTGTGTGTGTGTGTGTGTGTGTGTGTGTGTGTGTGTGTGTGTGTGTGTGAGTGAGCGCACTCATGTACAGATGTGTCTATGCATATACATACACAGTATGTTTATATAGATCTGCTTATATGATAGTTTATAATTTAAAGTGCCTAAGAAATGCAAGAAAACAATAACTCATAGGTAAGGACTAAGTTTGGAACCCATGAAAAATCTTGTTTTTTTTTCAGTGTATAATAAAATGCTAAATGATAATTTAGACCTTGGCAATTTATTAACAGGCAAGTTAAGTATGGACCTAAGAAAAATAATAACAAATACCAAAGTCACAGGCAGGGTTTACTGAGAAAAGTGAATGGTATGGAACACTTACACAGTTAATGTTATCTTTGTACTCACAACACATTTGTTATACACTATTGTAATGTTAAACATAAAATGTTTTAGTAGGTGTAATTCTGAACGTAAGGATTTTTAAATGTAGGAATGGAGATGGAGAGACAATGAGTGACACTAAGGGACTTTGGACAAGTACATATTTTAAAGCGATAATACAGAGGGGTGTCAGTTTCTATTCGCAGGTTAACTGTATGAGAATTAGCTTTATAAGGTTTCAAAAAGTATTAGTTGTTTTTCTTTATAATTTTGCTGAATTTTGGTATGTAACTTTCTTATGCTTTAAACATATTCATGGATTTGCATGATTTAATAAAGCACCCTTGATTTGATTCAGCCAGAATCATCGACTGAAGCTGCCACCAAAGCAAGCAGATGGGCTTTGGTTCAATATTTTCTTCTAAACAAAATTATTTCAGGATTGTAGAGTCTTCTTCAAACAGCTCTGTTGTGTCAGTACTGGAATGCAACTGTAGTGCATAGTGACTGGTGGGAACTACAGCCTTCTGATCTATAAGGCAGCACTTTTGTTCCATAATAAGACATGATGTAAGAAATGCAATTTTTGTATGTTGCAAATACAAACCATGATCTTTTCACGATGACCTACTCTTGCATGACCATACTAAAATGCTATCAGCAGCACACCTACACATTCTGTTGTGGCATATGCAGAGACTGAAATCATTATTCATTGAACACCATCAGCAGCCACTGATGGCACTGTGAGAGGTCATGTGCTTGTGCTGTACAAATCCCCATAAATATGTCATTTAGAACTTTGGCCTGAACATCTCAGAGAAAAAACTGCTTTGGTTAGAAGTATGTATTTTAATTGCTTGGTCACAGTCCTCCTTAGGCAAGATCATATATAGAAGGCAAAAACTGCTATGCAAGACTATTATTCATTGATTTCAGTTCTGCCTTCAATACTGTCATCCCTCAGAATCTGATATTGAAGCTACTTCAACTGGACATAGACTCTCCTTTATGCAATTGGATTCTGAGCTTCCTTACTGAAAGGCTTCAAAAGGTTTGTGTGGAAGACAACAGCTCTAGATGTATCATCCTAAACACAGGAGTACCACAGAGGTGTATCTTAAGCCCTCTCCTTTTCACTCTGCTGACACATGACTGCATGACCAGACATGAGATGAATAAGATCATCAAATTTGTGGATGATACCACTGTTATAGGCCTGGTCGAAGGTGCAGAGGAGGAGGCCTACAGGAATGAGGCTGATCAACTACTGGTCTGTTGTGACAACAACAACCTAGCCTTGAATGTCAGCAAGACAAAAGAGTTGATTGTTGATTTCAGAAGATCTCAAGTACCACACAAACCTCTATTGATGAAAGGGATGACAATGGAAAGGGTCAAGAGTACAAAGTTCTTGGGTGTTCATATCATGGAGAACTTATCCTGGTCAGCCCATGTATCCAGTGCAGTCAAAAAAACACAGCAATGTTTGCACTTTCTAAGGAAACTTAGGAAGGGAAAATTACCAAGCTCCATACTTCAAACTTTTTATAGGGGCACCATTGAAAGTGTCCTGACCAACAGCATTGCAGTCTGGTATGGGAGCTGTAATAACCAGGATCAGAAGGCTCTTAAGAGAGTTGTAAGGTCAGTAGAAAGAATCATTGGCACCTCCCTTACTCCTCTGGAAGATCTACACAAATGCTGGTGCATTGACAGGGCCAAAAAGATTTACAGTGATCCAACGCATCCTGCCAATGGTTTGTGCACTTGCCTCTCCTCAAGCAAGAGATACATAAGCCTGCATTGTAAGACCAGCAGACTAAATAACAGTTTATTTCCACTCATCATTAGACTGTTGACCTCTTGGGAAAAACGAACCATGAGTCTGTCGAAACACTCAACCACCTCTGTTACATAACTAGCCTATCAGGTGGCTTATTTTATGGATGTGCAATAACCAAGTGCAATACTAAGGTAGCTCACCTACCACATTGAAGGTCTGTAAAGTACAATATACAAACTGTGCAATAATTCAGTCTAATCATAGATATGCTGCTATTGTTTCAATTTTACTTTGACAATATTACCTTCAGATTGTTCCTTGTCTTTCTTGTCTCCTGTTCTGGGATGGGTGTGGGTTACTGCTGTCCTACTTTACTTACTAACTGCAACTTATTACATTTCTTCTGTGATATTTTATTAATTTCTATCTATATGTGCAGCTGTTTCCTGCATTGAGAACGAAGCATTGTAATTTCGTTCAGCTACACTGCTGTGTAGTTCAGAATGACAATAAAGTTTTCTTTGACTTTGGCTTTCTTTGACTTGATATCTGACATTTTCTGAACATTTTGCCACCCAATTGTATGACTAGAAGCAAAGTTTCCAAATACTTATAACTTTAAAATATATTTTTCAAACCAGAATAAAACATCATTCTAATGTAAGCTTCTTCTAAACGTTTAGAATTTTTTTCATTAAAGCCATATTAACCTCCTCTCCAGCAACATGCATCATGGTATACAACTTAACACACTGCCTAAAGCATATGCATTGCTGCTAAAAATATAGACAGTGCTTTAAGAAATTGTATTACACACATTAGTTCTTTTTTTCCAGGAGGTTTTAGATAATTACTGAAAGTGCTTTTTCTTTTGCATATTTTCACACAGATATTTAGCATCACATAAGTGGGATAAAAGCTCAGAATCCGGAGCATACAAGTCAGGCAAAATTAGGCATGCAGGTTAGATTCATGATTATACACAATACAGTAAAGGTATCACTCATTTCATAGTTGCCTGCATGATTTGGTCATAATACAATTATCAAATTATGGGAATAAAGTACACAAAAAATACATACAAAGTACAGAGTAACATCAATATATTTAATTTTTGAATGCTATTTTATAATAATTATTTTAATTGTTTTGATTCAGTACAGCCCTTTTAGTTTATTGAAAAACATTTTGTAAAGAGTGCATATGTAACATTTACCACTCCCATGACTCTTTCTTGCTGAGACAACATGGCTCACATTTTATAATAAACTTTAAGATACAAAACAAGAACAAACTGAACACAGAAGGCTTTAAAGCTATCCCAGATATTCATTAATGTTGTGCACGTCTCACTCAAGCTAACACAATCAGCAATCTGTACACGATGAGCAGCATTGCTAATCAAATATGCAAGAAGCCAAGGCACACAACATGACAATCAGCCTCAGCATGAGGCCACAACAAGTTCACAGCCATGTTGCAGTAAGGCATGGCTTGTACACACAATGTAAACAAAGGTGTAACATAAAGACCTGAGATCTAGATGTGAGTGCATGCGCATGCCATGACATCAGACAGGTCAATTAGTGATACATTAAAGCAAAGGGAAGCCTATGAACAAGAGGACGTGGAAGGCTGATACTATTGTATATTGCATTGCCTGCATTAATGGACATGTAGAACATCACTGGCATTTACATTCATATAAAGAAATAAATAACAGTCAAGTAAATGTTCAGTAGGAAAAAAATGTGTTGTTGGAAAATATATGCACATAACACAAGTGTAGAACTTCACATGGGCACATGTATTAAAGTACCAATGCAGGTCCATAGGATATTACTAAGCTAACAGCTTAAGAACCCTTACAATCCTAACCAATAAAACCTGATTTTGCCCTATATTTATGGACCCTGGGGGACAAGATGATGGCATGGGTTTGTGCCTCTGTCTTACATAGCTTACAGATTAAACCCTGTCCATAAGGGGCATAGGTGCTTCTCCAGGTGTGAGTTTTTGATTCTCCATCCATTGGGCCAAACTGCATTGGAAGAGGTTCAGGGAAGGACTCTGCTTAATGTGAATAGGAAGTCTGTTGCAAAGAAGGGACACTTTCTGAGAGATATATCTCCCTATCCAGCATGTTTTGTTTGAGTCACTGACTAAGTTAAGATACCTAGGTCAGTTGACCCTCATTCTGTTTGACTTGCAGATGTGCAGCAGCTACATTAGAGCTGTATTTGTGAGTGCCTTGTAGGTCAGGCACAGGTCACCCCTTAATAGTTGGTAAGAGACAGAGTAAAAGGATAGGGCTTTTAGTCTGATGCATAGAATGTGTTGTTTGCACTCTGTATTTTCTTTCTGAGGAACCTACGAGGTCACTCCAGTTGCAGTAATTGCTTAAGCAAGTGCATTCCAAATGGCGTATTGTACTCGATTAGTAGTCTAATGAGAGCTGTGTACAGCGGGGCTATAATCTCCTTGGATCTGGATGCCATACCTGTACTTATGAGTTTTGCCACATAGAAGGATGTCTTCACCACTGTGGACACATTTCGGTCAAAGTTTAGGCTACTATCTATCTGTATACCTAGACCTCTCACCTGTGAATCTACTGTTAGGGGTGTACTATTGATGTTATAATTTTCAGGGGTATTTGACTTTCCAAAGGGTATGATAATGCATTTCTTTGCATTTAGTTTTAGGTCATCATTCTGGCACCAATCATTTGTCTAATATAGACCCTCCTGAAGGGTATCTACATCGTAGGGGTGATTCATTGATTGCTCCCATCCTGCAATCATTGGCAAACCTTTTATCCAGAGGCCTTTCACATCAGCCTTGATTTCATAAAAGTATATTCTGAATGGGAGTGGTCTTAACTGAGCCCTGTGGCACACCACAAGTAACTGGCTTTTTGTTGGATCTGGATTCACCCACTTTAACCACGTGCCCTGTCCATGAGCCAGTTGGCTATCCATCTAGTGGTATAGGGATTTATGCCCAGTTTTGTGAGTTTTGGTGATAATACCTGAGTGGGGGATTGTGCCAAATGCCTTGGCTAGGTCAAGATAGGTGGTATTTACTGTTTTACCCTCATCCATGGCCTTAATGACTTTCTCAAAGAAATTCACCAGATTCAGTAGGTGTGACCTACCCTTGACAAAGTCGAATTGTGTCAGGTCCAGTGTTTGGAGGTTTCCTTTGTCATTATTTATTAGGTCTATAATTTTCCAGGTCAGTGGATGGTCCCCCTTTATGCAGAGGGATGAGGAGTAGTGGAAAACAACATGCATAAATGTGTGGACAAATGGAAAATTTTAGGGAGCACCAGTACATACTGCTCATGCAAATACTGACATGAATGCAATAGCAGTTGTGGCAGTAACATGCATATTGTGAATGGTAGGAAGTGAGACACAGAGCACATCCAAATCATTATGCAGTGCAATCTACAAGGATATGCCACAGAAACAGAAATGTCACATTTAACAGAAAATAAATAATCATGCTGTATAAATTGTTACAAATGTGTCAACTATGATAGGTGAGATGCATGTACGTGGAAAACTGGAACATGACAGGAAACCTGTATTAAGATGGAAATCTTTCTAGACACAAGTGATGTGCAATGTATGAATATGGACATGATTAAAAAAATGTGATATCAATGCCATTCATGAAAGTTACCGCCTATGGAAGTCATCAGAGTATGTGTGCATTATTTCATTATTGTGTAAGGTCAGCTGCTGCATGCACCCTTTCAAGGTATTCTGTGAGGTAAGTGAAAAGCATGTGTACCCTGTATTGCATGTGTATTACCTGCTGTTGCCGCAAATACACAGATAACATACTGATGACAAAAACAGTAAAACTAAAAAAAAAACTTGTGTTACTGTTTTATCTGAAGTTTTGCATTTATTAGAATGAAAGCACTAAAACCAAATGTTTCAACAGGTTTTGAGTGTTTGTTTGATATTGTTTCCTGCTGGAACTGCTAATTGGAGTCTCTGCAGTAATGTATTTTTCTTCTTTGTTTGTAAACTTTGTTTTGGAGGACATTCAACATACCACATCTCAACATACCTCCCAGACAGTTGTAACATCATTTCAGTTTGTCAGTGAACTGTGGAAATTACTGGAATTGACATACAATTTTTAGAGAGGCCATAATGCTGTTGATATCCACCTTGCGTTGCTCCTCAATCTCCATGGAACTTCAGTCAGCATAGCCATGGTAACCAAAATAAATTTTCAGCAGTTTTTGCCACAAAAGATTAAATGAAAAGAACTATACCCAACTATTGACAAATTATATGCTAACCATCTCATAACAGAAAATGCAATACATACATCATTATACTGGGCATTCTCATAAAAAAGTACAGCAACCAGGGGATGAAGATCAGCAACCATCCAAAAGCCATAACAAAATATCAGATATTACGTTGATTAATCCATTCTAGCATGTCACCTGTGTTCTCATTGTTTTTGCATGTTTTTACTCACTCACACAAGGTAGATAATGTGGGATATTAACATATACTCATTTAATTTAAACAGTCTGTAAACATGTACGATGCTGCTAACATCACAGAAGTCATAACAGTGTTGTAAGACACAGAACAGTTGAAGGGATAACCTGAGCATTGTGTTAATGCATATGGGCTGTCTTAAAAGGAATTCCTGTGATAGTTTGTTACCACTATGTAGCATGTCACATATCAAGATCTATTGAATAGGCCATTCTTATCTGTTAACACTCTATTATGAACAAAATAATAAAAGTCATGCACTATTGTATTCAAGCATATGCTATGTACATCAACATTTAGTAGACCTGTGCACTAACTGATAATGTCACAGAAAAAAAATCATATCACAGTTGTCAGAAAAACTTGAGCAGTGTGTTGGAATGTTAAAAACTATGAGAACACCTGAGATATTAAAATCACAGCTCTTTGTAAATATGATTCCTAAGTAGAATTGAACAAATCATACCTACTAAATAAGCCAGTCTAGTTTGTTAACAAGTGTTTTCTCCACACGTATAGGAGGTACATAATGCTGGATTTGAACATCTGTATATGTCACTTATGCATTCTCTACAAGCCAGAGAATTAGTCATAATACAGATGTCAGCAAGCACACAGTTGAAGTGTCTGTGAGCTTTAACATAGTAACACAGAAGCATAGGAATGTACAGAGCAAGTGATCAATGGGACCATAAGAAGCATAGCTATATACACCTTTACATAGACCCTTTTCAAGCACTTAAAAGTGCTCACCTCACAAATAAAGCAGGGCTGTACCTGATAACCTTGGTGTAAATTTGTACCCACCCATACAGTCATCATAACTAGTCTTAAAAGTAGCCAACGTAGTACTTTGTTTGAAGCGTAATGGTGACCTGTTCCATAGGCTAGGAACATGGTGAGTTAAGAACCTATCCCTTCAATGAGTCTTGTTTATTTGTTGATGTAGAGTTAAGTCCTTAGTGTGGGTGTTTGTAGAGTCATTGGATTTGCAAAGAAATAGGAGTTCAAATAGGACTGGGTTTTTCATGGCAAGACACATCACCTTGCAGCAACCAGTAGGTTACTGAGTATAAGGAGAGTTGTTTTAAATTATTAGGACAGTATAAATAGTCAAGACCTTTAATTTTCCTGGTTAGAAATCTTTGGAGGCTTTCCAACTGAGTGATGTGCTTGGATTTTACATACCAAAGGGGACATTATATTCAATGATGGAACTGATCAATACAGAGTTAGAGTACAGTGCTAGGATAACTTTTTTAGATCTTGAAAATATTCCCTTGGACACCAGATGGGCCAGATAGAATGATTTCCTGACTATGGTGGAAACATGATGAGTGAATGAGAAAGAGTTATCCACATAAGTACCTAGATCTCTTATGGCCATATCTGACTTAGGAAGAGTACCATTTATAAAATATGAGGTGGAAACAACTTTTCTGCCAGTTGCTACTGTGCTGCACTTTTTTAATTTAGTTTGAAATTGATTGTGATAAACTATGAATGTGCACATTCCAGTCCTTGCTGGAGCTGTTTTGTATCAGTTGATGAGTGGATAACAGTGCTCAGTTTGCAGTCATCAGCAAACTTGGTCAACCACAGTTCTAGGATATTGGCTTGTATGTCTGCAAAATAAATGCCAAATAGGTCATTGCTTAGTACTGACCTATGTGGTACTTCAAAAGGTGAGGAGTTCTGACAGAGACCAGTTTACTAAACCAGAGCTTTAATCCTCTACACTAACTGAAGAGGGTTTGAGCATTGTATTGACGTGCATATAACTTCCCTCAAAATAAGCACAATAACTAGGGGATTATAACCTTCTCCATGTGTAATTGTGAGCACTATCTGTATTGTACAATAAAAATCCATGGAGTAAAGCCGTCCTGCCTATTAGTATTTGGTAGTATATGTCATGATATTTACTCTCCATAGGATTTTAACACATGCCTACCCAAGTATACAGTATCTAGGCTGTGCAGCAACTGCTGACACCACAGAAGAATTCCAAGCACAGTGGTTAAAAAGCAAACATTAGAAGAGATATCTTGAGTAGGGTGTTTTAATACACATGAGATCATTTCACAGAAAAAAATGGAGTGAACTGGGTATTTTAATACACATAGGATCATTTCAAAGAAAAAATGGAGGATTAAAAAACTTATGCTATGGTAATGTTACCCCTAAGTTGAATGTAATATACCATATATATTCTGCAGCATATTCATGTATGTTATTATTTATGTAAATATTCTCACATTTGAATCTTTGCGTATGAAAGTCCACATTCTATAGAACTGTGTATTACCTATTGACAACATGGCAGAAGTCAAATCACAGCTATGAGAAAGCATACAATGGAAGGAATAACTTGAGCTGTTTGCTTGAATAGATATGTTTTCTCTGAAAGGGGAATTAAGGACCAAAATCATGTAGCCATGTATATGCCTACACTGTGTTTAATTATCCACATCACATATACATTGATGAAATCAGTCCTGCCTGTCACTAATTTCTGACACAATCACAGTATTTAGATTTTTCTAGATTTGAACCTTCCACTCTCTAAGGCCACCTTCTCTAGAATAGTGCATTAAGCTTTAATACCACAGAAGAAGTCATGTCACATGTGTCACAAAGCACTGTGTTTGAATACATATGTTTTCCATAAAGTGAGTGCAGAAAACATTGCCTTTCTTAGAGATTCATAGATTCATAGACAGTTACTAGGCTAACAACCCATGGCACCTTTCTAAGCCTAGCCAAGTTTTCCCAAAAGAGTAATGATGTCTTGTGTCCAAACAGAACATTGAGGGCCAGGCATTTATAAGCTACTTCTGTCCATAAGGGACACAGGTGCTAGGCCCAGTGTAAGTTTCATATTCCCCATCGACTTGTATAGATTTCATTTATTTTAAATATTTTCACTAAGAGCCTGCCTGATAGCATTCTCTTTACACACTCAGTAGTTACACCTTGCCAGACTTGAACACCTCCTTATCTGAATACATATTGTACAGAACTGTGTATTAACCACAGATGCTACAGAAGAAATCATATTGGAGATGTCAGAAACCATACACTTGAAGGGACACCTTCAGCAGTGTGTTTAAATAGTTATGGCTCCCCTAAAATGAGCTGTAAGGGCTCAAAATCCTGTAACCATGTAACTGTTCTCATAAATCTGAGTTATCCATATCACATCTGTTGAGTAAACCAACCCTGTCTGTTAATGTTCTCATACACACTTACAGAACTTACACATTGCTATATTTGAACAACTGACAACCAAACAAAGAGGCACCATGGATTCAAAAAGAAACTGAGAACCAACAGATAAGAATTCCTGACTGGATATAGTAGAACCACCAAGGAAGATACACTGGAGACGATGTACAAAATAGATGAGATCTTCAGAAAATTCCCATATAGACTCTTCACTTAAAAAAAGACATCCAAATGATTTCTTTTTCACTTCAGGAGATGACAATGTTAAAGTCTTTGCTAATAAAACACAGTTGCCTGTGATGTATAATATCCTAGTGCAAATTCAAGAAAGCTTAGATGAATTTTTTGTGTGTGTGCATCACGGTGTGATGCATACATGTGCACAAACAATTTTAGATTCAATAAACTCTGTGTAGTGGCGCACAATCAAGCGCACAAATGCAACCATGGAACCTTTTGTGCAATGCAAATTTTGGCTTAAGTAGCTGAATTTTATGCAAATTAACCAGGTGGAGCAATCCAATAACCCATAATGCGTCCATGTAGACTCCATGTCCATGTTAGTAGTGTATATGAAAATTTTCCATGTACAGGAGTCTATATGGAAAGAAGGGGATGTAAAAGTCCACAAATATGGACATAATCCCCCTGAAAAGGTAAGATCCTATGCAAAAATGTTTGATTAATGCACTGTGGATGCCTGGAAGCAGCAGGAATTATATCAAATGAATGTTATTTTTTTGTTTTAAATCCCCATGTTTGTGTTATGCACTGCATTGCACAAACATGTTTAACATAAAAGAAAAAATGTAAAAGAACAGTATAATGCACTCTAGACAAAAATACCGCAAGACCTTGCCTCAGGTCTGCACAATCATGCTGTTGTGCTTTTTACCAGCTTACACAGCTATGAAACTATGAACCATGTAGTTTCTAGGCTGTCAGCATAAATATTATGCAAATGAGGGGTAAATGCCATGGATGTGTTGAATCACAAAAGGGAGCAATTGTGTATGAATATCCACTTTGTGTAGGCTCCTACATTGTATTTATATTCCCAGTGGCTGTGGATGACATCAGGTGGGTGTGTCATGTCAGTTTTAGGAGTTTTTTTGTGCTTAGTGTACATGTTTGTGCAGTGCAACGCTTGCTGCAAATGGTATGAGCATATCTTAGCTTATTCATGTGATCAGACCACCCACATCCCAGTCATGAGCTAGACAGCTATAAATGGAAATTGGATATATTCAATTAATATACAGCTTTGCATAGCTATGTTGCATGATGTTGTGCACAGCACAGCATCACACAATAAAGTAGGGCCTTTAAATCATGTCAATTATATCCCAAGCAGGTGAACTGCATCATAATTAGCCAATCTCACATGGTGGACCTACTCCAGAACTCTATAAAGTATGTATACACCCTACATTCTGATTTTCCCTCGATACTTTGAACCATTGGAAAAGAGACTTTGAATTTTTAACTGAGATAATGCTAAGGGCTGCTGCAGCTATTCTACATCTGTATGTACTAGATGCTGAAGTCAATGCTGTTGATGCTGCATACAATAGGCCTAGGCTAAGAAGGAGAAGAGTGTTCAGGCCCAGTGTAACCTTCCAGGAGCTGCATGAGCTGGAGATTGTACAGTGCTACAGGGCAGACAGGGAAATATTACAAGAACTCAGTGAGCTCTGCGGCCCTCAACTCAGAGCCAGAGCTAACAGAGGGGAACCCATCCCAGTTTAAACTAAGGTATGTGTAGCCATTAGGGTACTAGCTACAGGTTTGTATCAAAAAACAACTGGAGATATGATGCGGGTGTCACAGGCATCAGCATCCATGATACTCCACCAATTCCTGGATGTTATGCTTCCACATGCCAGTCAGCACATATCTTTTCCCCTTTCCCTTGAGGTGAGGGCCAGCAATATGCAACAATTCAACCATGTAGCACACTGCCCTGAAGTAATGGGTGCCATAAATTGCACTCATGTACACATCAAGGCACCACCTGGTGAGCAGGGTAGGATCTACGTTAACCGCAAGGGATACTACTCCATCAATTACCAAGTCATGTGTAATGCACAGGGGATTATCATGAATGTTTGTGCTGGTAACCCTGGCAGTTATCATGACTCCCATATCAGGCACACATCACAGCTGTACCAGATGTTTGCTGGGGAGACATCCCACAAAACCATTTACTGGGGGATGCTGGCTATGCCCTGGAACCATGGATGATAACACCCATCAGAAATGTACACACACTCATGGAAAAACACCATAATGAGGCACATGCACAAACTTGGAACATCATAGAGCATGTGTTTGGGCTTCTGAAGTCATGGTTCCATTGCCTCAATATATCTGGTGGAGCCTTGCAATATACTCCATGCACATTGGCGCAAATATTCACAGTATGTGTCATGCTACACAATCTGATCCTGCAGAAACAGCTGCAGCGAGATCAGCAAAGGGAAGGGGTACACAGCCCCACACCAGTGCCTATGTTACCACAGCAACAGTCACAGGAGGACACAGAGGAGGAACCCCCTCCTGATGTCCCTGTAGGCAGACATAGGCATGCTCTGTACACACTGGCTTTGGCTAAGAGACAATGCATAGCACATTCACTGACAACCTAGGGACCTTGGGACTAATACCTTTCTCCTACTCACATACATATGTTAAAATTGATGCTAGGTGACTCACATGCACTGTACCTATCCATGTATTGACTGTGTACTGCTTACATCTGACAGAGTCAGCCCTGAGCTACAGTTGCATTTACAAGGTAAGTCAGTGACCTAAACAGTATTCTAGAGGATTATTATGATATGTCATTGTAGCTATGGACCTGGTACATTATGCAGGTAACTATAGTGGGGTATTTTGACAGAAGTTCCATCCACATGGGACTACAGACACCTATTCCAGTGTCATGTCTCCATTTGTAACCAGTAGGCCTCATGCATAAAGTATTCATGCAGTCCTACTGCAACAGATTACTGGTGCTTCATTCAAAAGAGATGTTAGAAAGTGAGGTTAAATCATAGTCATACTAGTGTGTATCATAACAGAACACGTGGTTTGATCCCCCACCCCTCAAAACAGCAGTGTCCCCTTGTAACTACCTTAGCAGTAACTCATCTATGCTATATGAGCATTTGACACAGTTAGTATGTCACACAGTCTCAGGACAGTAATATAGAATTCAATCTTACATGATATATGTTAGATAACTGAGGAATAGCCATGTACATATTTATGCAGATGATTGTGAGATAAATTATCCCCTTTCTGTCAAGCTGCTTCTGTGGATCAAAAGACTAAGGTAGTTAGTTTGTGGGATGATGTTCAGGGTTCTAATCCAGAGATAAGCAGATATTTTTGATGTGAACTAGTAATAAGCTATGTTTTACAGACTGTGACTCTGTGTGTGCTATACTATTATTAACATCTTTTGTATATCAATTCCACAGTTCTGCACAGCATTGCATTCGTACTACCAGTAAGTCTTAGCCAGTTTGCACAAAGTGCAGCAGTGCAGAAACAGGGACAGAAGTCAGAGTGCAAAACAAACAAATCCCAGCCTGGAGTACAACTAGGAGTGGGCTGGAGTCTTAGGTTATGCAGTAGTAAGTCTCTAATCTAAGCAATATGCCTCCCACTTGCGTACTGCTTAGCAACATTCAGCTTTTCCAAATATAGCAATAATTGAATTTAGAGTGAATGGATGTTTCAGTGACCTTACACAGTTTCACAGCAGTATATATAAAAAGTATCACTACCCAGGGTTTACCACAAAATAGGTCATCACTCAACCTATCTCACCACAAAGGGAATGAAAGGAACTCCTGTATTTTCACATATAATGCGAAGGTGCTACTGTAAGTGTTGCAGCTTTGCTGCATAGGTTTGCATGGTGCCCAGTATCACACACCTAAAACAATCGAAAGCATCCAGTTTCTATTTTTTAGATGTCTGGTGTATGTCTGATGCATGGCTGTGCAGAGCTAAGCATAACTAGATAATAAAGTGCATAGCACAAACATGCACATAAAAAAATAAGAAATCCAAACTAGTGAAATAATTGCATACACAGCTCTGGAAATATTTTTTATACTCCTTTCCGTCAGGTTAATGGGTTAATAGGTATGTGGGTGTGCTGTTGGTGTTACATAGATTATTTATCTATGTTATTCTGTGAGGTTTTGTACCACAAAACCTTTCTTTAGGCGAGCTGCACCATTAATATACATGGCATGCTGCCAAGGGAAGATTGTAGCTGTGTACATGGATACATTCTGTGTAGACGCTACACAGAGCCTACATGGACTTTATTGAATCATGAGGCCTGTTTACAAACAGAGGTTTCAGCTTTGTGTTAGTGTATCACAGGCATTTCATTTGTAGAAGTTTGATACACCACTCAAATCATAGCAGTTTCATTTTTTTTGAACAGCAGCACTTTCCATATGCTTTCTTTTTATGAATGATTTTAGGAATTACCTTTCCCTTTACACAACTCAGTTTTGAATCAGGATTAAGTCTTGGAGGTCACAGGGAATTTTCTTCTCTGTCTTTCAAACTACAGCACCATCAGTATCACAGCAGCCCATTTGGTTTACATCTTTGGTAAAACTTTATCGCTGAATTACCAGAGGTGTTAATCAAGGCAGTTATACCCAACTTCAGCTGATTAATTTCGTTCTATAACAAGCAGTTCCGCAAGATGTTTGCTTCTGCACTTTTCCTGTATGGGCTGCCATGATACTGTTGGTGTTATAGTTGTAAGGAAAGAGAAGAAAATTCCCTGTGAACTCCTATTTTTAAGAGGTGACTCATCATTATGCTACAACACATATGTTTGACCTGATAGGGAGTGAAAGAGGTAGGAGAACCCCCACCTTGTAAATACTACCATTAAGTGAAAGTGCACACATCAGATCTGTTGGATAAGCCAGTCTTTCCTCCCACTATATTCAGACATGCTCATATTAGTTAGACATTGATGGATTCAGACAGCTGCTTATCTAAATCTACTCTCTATAGAACAGTATATTAAGTGCTCACACCACACAAGAAGTGTTATTACAGGTGTTACACAGCATATAGTTGTAGTTTTCACAACGTATGTTTGAGAAGATGGACAGTGTGGTCTGACAGACTGATAGACAACAGAAATGTGTTAATCACCACTCACAACATGCAGTACCAATAAGTCATATGTACATAAGGTGCTGCGGTAGTGTTGTCACCTTACAGTAAGACACTGAACGGTTCGATTCTCAGCTAGATCGTCTTCTCCGTGGAGACATGCGTGAATGGGCGTACCTTCATTGAAGGTTGTGCATCAGAGCTGGTAACTCAGCACGTAAAAATCATCTACCAATCATTAGCGGACCGGAGTTCCGCTGTGGCGACCCCTAACCGGGAAAAGCTGAAAGACACAAACAAACATAATTCCCATTAATTGCTGAGTTGGGAATGTTTTATATATAAGTTTACTATCAAATTCATGAAGGCCCAACCATGAATAATTGAATCCCCGAACCAGAACAACAGAAGCCGTCCAGTCAACTGCTCAGAATGTCGATTCATTCAGAAGGCAAGAGTCGAAATTTGACAGTCAGTGGACTGCTCACCATCTGAAAAAAAAACACTGTTGCCCTGGCATACTCATTTATGTTGTTTTGCAGGGGTCAAGCCCCCTTGCAATCCCACAATCCCTGCTAATTATATATTCTAACTCTGAGATCGCACTACAGTGAGGAAAAGGATAATTTTCCCAATCCACACTGTAGTGCGATCCCATTTAATTTAGTGACTCTCATAACCATGAATGTAAATTACGTGCTGATGTTTCAGAGTCAACAGAACTTTTATTTGCAATGCTTGGACATTTACCCTCGACTATATAGTGTCGGTAAGGATATTTCATAATTTTGATAGTAAACTATATATATATATATATATATATATATATATATATAGATATATATATATATATATATATATATATATATATATGTGTGTGTGTGTGTGTGTGTTAGTGGCTTACCACACATGCATTACTGACTGTTTATCTTCAGATTATTGCATGCGAGTCTTGTTTTTATAGGTGAAATATTTGACAAGTCTCTGTGATGTGTATACAGTGTGCAGAGGAATTGCAAGCCATACATGCAAAAATGCACTGCACTCATTAATAGTACTCTGCAATTATGTTTTGTAGTTCTACTACTTCACTGGAACATACTCAAAAGGGTAATGTGAGATAACGCCATACTTATTTATATATGGAGGCACATGAACTGCATAACAATGGACTCCTCATATCTGGAATGCAATAAGGCAATAAAACATATACACGTAATAGAGGACACTGACATTAGGGTCAGTTTGTCACAATTACTTACTGAAGCACACTGCTGGCAAGCACATTTGCATGGCCAATGATAAAGTATTAGCGCATGCATATATATATATATATATATATATATATATATATATATATATATATATATATTTTTTTTTTTTTTACTTTTGAACTTAGAATGACAAGTAGTAGTGGTCTTTTGCTGCTTGATGATAAGCTTCATACAAATGATGAGTGCAGACATATAAACTTTTCTGTTTCTAAGCCTTTTATGGCCATGTGTGGTATGTGCAGCTACCTTCTGACATGATTAAAACTATGGAATGCTATTTATAGTACAGAGTTGAAAACAGGAAGCAAGGTAGGACATTGGTAGAATAATTAATGAATAAGCAGGATGGTGGTAGTGGGAGAGTAAAATATCTATCCACTACTGCCTTACAGTGTAAAATGTTATAAAAAAGAAACCTTTAACAACTTTTGATCAAAATGGCAGATTCAAACACCTGCAATCCTACTCAACTAGACCTGTGAATTACCAGAGCATAGCACACAGAAAGTCATATTTCAACTAGCAGAAATCACAGAGTTGAAGGGACCATAGCAAATGTATGAAGAAAGAGACTATGAGTGGCTCAGACTTCACAACAGTGCTGATTACTGAAACATCCCATATGGTGTACATTGGGCTCTGGAGCCTGTTATACATGTAATCATAACTGTTGCCATATAGTGATATCAGCATTGCGTTCTGTCGTGCAGCAGGTTAAAGCATAGAAGCACAAGGAACACTATATGAATTTGATTAAAGGCAACAACGGATCAGTTGTCACCACAGGAAGTGAAGCAGCAGTTATTGAAGTATGGCTAACACTGCTGCTCGATGCCCATAGTCACACAAATGCTGAGTACAGAAATAGAGATATTTGTGTCATGGGCTTTGGCCATGTGTGTGGTGTGTGATATATGAATCTATTTTTTGACCAGATTAAAGGAGTGAAATGGGTTTATAGGACAGTGATGAAAATGGGGAACAAGCAGAATGTAGGATATTGGGGGAGTTATTAACTAATGTGCAGGATGGTGGTGGGACAGCACCATAGCCATCCACTTCTTCTCAGGCTAACATTATATTTGCATAATGCATTTGAAAAAAATTGAAGAGTCAAATCATAAAGGATGTGTGACCAACTGGACAAATCCAAGTAAGTCTCACACACATACACACACACACACACACACACACACACACACACACACACACACACACACACACACACACACATGTGAAGTGGACACCTATGTATGGGAGATTTTTTTTTTGTGGGACAGGTGCCCTTTCATAGGCTCATAGGTTCATAGAAGGTTACTACACTAATGGCCCTAGAGGTCTTACAAGTCTAACCATATTTATCTCTAGTTGCCCGAATTGTCAGTGGTTAAGTGCATGAAGTTTGCAGAGGTAAGGGTCTATGGTAGTTAATGACTTCCTCTGTCCAGGAGGGACATATGTTCCACCCCAGGAGTGAATTTGTGGTCACTCATCTACTGATCTAGCTTGTGTTTGAAGAGGGTAAGCAAGGGGCTCTGCTTCAAGTGAATTGAAGTGTCAGTCTCTAGGAGATGTATCTATCTCTCTAGCATGACCTGTTCATGTCAGTGGCTAGGTTAAGATCACTGGAGCGAGTGATCCTTGGGCAGTTTGATTTATGAATGTGTAGCATTTCTATCAGGACCGGGTCAGAAACTGCCCTGTAAGCCAGGCTCAGATCGCCCCTTAGCAACCTGTAAGAGGCAGAATACAGTGACAGGACTTTCAGTCTTTCCATTTAAGACTTGTTTTGAGTAACCTGTAATTTCTAGTTGAGAAACCTTACCTCTGTGGTCTCTCCAGTTGTTGCAGGTGTCTGGTGAGGTGCATGCAAAAGGGAGCATAGTACTCAATTATTGGTCTGATAAGGGCTGAGTATAATGGAATTATAACATCTTTAGATCTAGATGTGATGCCTTTACTTATAAGATCTGCATCATAGAAGGATTTCCTTACTACTGTGGATATGTGGTGGTCAAGGTTCAGGTTGCTATCAACTTGAGTACCCAGATCATGTATTACTGGGTCCACACTTGGGGCGTGCTGTCTATAATGTAATTAGCAGGGATATCAGCTTTCCCAAAGGGAATAATAATGCATTTTTTGCATTTAGCTTTAATTCATGGCTTTGGCACCAATCATTTGTCTGTGTTAACCCTATCTGCAGTATATTAGCATCACTGGGAACTTAATGATTGCTGCCAGTTTGCAATCATTAGTGAACTTGGTCAGCCACAGGCTGACCAGGTTTGCCTGGATTTCTGAGAAATAAATTCTGAACAGCAAGGGGCCCAGCACAGAACCATGTGGTATGCCACTTGTGATTGGTTTTTTGCTAAAGGTGAAGTCACCCACTTTTACAGTATGTGTCCTGTGGGTGAGCCATTTGGCTACCCATCTGGTAATCTAAGGATTAATTCCCAATTGGGAGAGTCTCTCTATAATACATAAGTGAGGGATTGTGTCAAATGACTTGGCTAGGTCAAGGTAGGTGCCATGCACTGTCTTTCCCTCATCCATGGCCTTGGTGGCTTTCTCAAAGAAGTCAACTAGGTGTAATAAGCACAATCTGCCTTTAATGAACCAAATTGGGTTGGGTCCAGAGTTTGGAGATTACCTATGTCCTTGTTGATAAGGTTCATAATGATTCTTTCCATGGCCTTGCAGATGTGGCTAGTCAAGCTTATGGGCCTATAATTCCCAGGGTCAGTTGATGCTCCTCTTTTGTGCAGAAGGATTACTGTTGCTGTCCTCCATTCCTCTAGACCATAACCAGTTCGCAGGTTGTAGTTAAACAGGGATCCAAGTGTGGCTGCTAGGTCTTGTTTTAAGTTGTTTAAAAGGCAATCTGAGATCTTGCCTTGTCCCATTGATGCCATGTTTTTGGCCTTGGAGAGCACCAAGATGACCTGCTCTCTTGAGATAATTGGCTGAGGAATTGTGGCAGGTATACTTTGGGGGATGACTGGAGGGGACAGGGGCTGTAGTCTGCTCCAAATCTGTCAGCTAGCAGGTTGGCTATTACCTCTGGTTGAGTATGGCTGGTGCCATCCACAACCAGTTCAGTGCATAGCTGGGTATTCCCTTTTAGATTTTGGGTGTAGTTAAAAAATGCCTTGTGATTATTTTCCTTTTTTAAAGAGAGGAACGTTAGGGAAGATATGATATGTAGGAATAAGAGGGTTTTATGTTGGCTAGGTTAGGTAGGAGGTGTAAACTTGTAGGACATACAAGACAGATATGGATAGTGGCAGGGACAAGAGGTTGGGGGACACTGTGACAGGGGATAGGTATGAGATTTCAGAGGTGCATCCTAGTCCGGCATGAATACAATGCAAAATTAGTCATCAACTTCAGAACTGTCACCACTATCTCCATACTCAGATACCTGTGGCAGTGCCAGATGGGCAGAGATTTGACTATTTGCTATAGGAGTCTTTCCTTCCAACCAATGCAGGTATTGAGGCCTCTCTCCATGATGTCCTCCACCAGCCCCATCAATTCTTGTTGGGTGATATAATCACCACCTCTACTGGCACTACTTCCAGTGGGTACTACTGCACTAGTTGTCATGGCAGAGCTACTTGACACAGGTGGTACAAGTAGCACAAGGCTTGTGGAGTCAGTGCTGCTATGTTGTGACACAGACGTGCTGGGTGCCTGTGCTGCCTGTGATGACATCATCACATCCACATGTGAAGGAATGGCATTCTGAGCCCCTGAGGCTGATCTTGCTTCACGCGTGTGTGGTTTGTTGCAGCAGGAATCATAGTCCGAATGTAATTTAAAAAAAGAGCAGGTTAGAGGGTGGGGGAAGAAACAACAGAGCAAAATATCATAAATGTAATGCAATTATAATATATCTCAGTGTCTGCATATTCCACATATGACTGAGAGAACAAACATTTCTGGTACGCTAAAGGTTAAAGTCCTCAATATTACAAACATCATACAAAAAAATATGACTACAGGACAGCTGTTTTATGCAATGCATGTAATTAAATGTATATGTAAACTGAATAAATGTTATTCTAACTTATTGATTGCAGAATAATAATATTAAGTAACAAAACAATTGTTATTGTTTGGATTTGAACCCACAGACAACAATGTTTACTGAACCACTGACTGATGCAAAAGTACGTACAATTTGCATTTGTAGAATATGTATAGTTATATATTACTCTGTCAGACAGTTATGGAATGCTGTCCAGAAATCTGATTAACCTATTTGTATAATCAGTGCTATTATGAAATGGCAGTCACTCATACCTGAACTCATAGTTAACGTGTGCCTCTCTGAGACATTACAGTTTCTCCTGATGTGCCTCCCATGTTCTTCAATCTCTATAAATAACAAAAAAGTACAATAATGGACAGTTGTTTGTGTTGCCAAGTCATGAAATTATATTGCCTGGTTATGGGCCACTATACTTCCACAAATGTGCAGGGTCATTGGTTTGAAAGTATCCCTCTCATAAGCAAAGGAGGTTTTGCTTTCACCTTTTTAAGTCACCATAATGATAATGACATTGTTCACCCTTGGCTAAGCTATTAGAAGCCTTGTACTGTGACCAGGGTACAGTCACCTTGCAGAAGCCTTTAGCTGTAACATTTAGCAAGAGGTCCTACAAAAATGTTTGACTTCTGCTGAAACCACCTCTGTGCTCTAAATATAACTCTGCCTCACCATCACCTGTCATGTCTTCTCAAAGATCTCAGGAGAAATGGCAGGGATATGCTCCCAAATCAAATCTCGCATGCACTAGCAGGTGCACAATGAAAGACAGGTTAGACAAATACATTAATGCAGCAGAGAGCAATGAAATGGGCTCATATTGAAGGTCTGTATTAAGTTGGTCCACTTGAGGTGAGAAACATGGTAGTAAGACTTGACCATGTGTGCTGATCAGTATATATTCAAATGCTCCAAAGCCTCTCCAGCAAATGCTGAGATATCTCAGTTACACTTCAAATGATATATTGCCATCTCTGAGCATGGGCTCTGGGATGGTTAATGTTATTCATAATGTGGACAGTGTCACACACAAATACGACATAATCTTCATGATTTTATGTTTACTTAGTGCTGCCTTTATGTGTATTTTGTTTTAAGTAGTACACAATGCCTTAGTGGTACATAAAAAGTTAGTAACTGTGATTCATGCCGCCTTGGAATCAAACTCATGACAAAAAGGAATATGAACTTCTGAACTCTCTGTATTAAGCTAACGTCTACAATTTTTTTATATGAGTGCATATGTGTGTGTGTGTATATATATATATATATATATATATATATATATATATATATGTATATATATATATATATATATATATATATATATATATATATATATATATATATATAAATATATATATATATATATATATATATATATATATATATATATATATATATATATATATATATATATATATGGATTCTTATCACTTCACTGGGCCATTTCACTGACACCCATTTCACTGAGACCAAATCACCTAAAGTTCATTTTACCTAAAACTCATTTCACCTAAAACTCATTTCACTGACAAGTAGTACTCTAAGGCAAGTCAAAGGTATATGTCCTTTTTCCCTCTGTAGTGCGATCCCGATGTTAGTATATATAGTTAGGGGGGGTGGGGCCCCACCTAGTTCAGTTTTACCAAATAATGTAAAACAAAACCAGACAACAGAAAAACAAATTAAGGGGTGGTGCTGCACCCCCCCAATGTGGGGGGCTAACTATATATACTAACACCAGGATCACACTATAGTAGGGAAAAGGACATATAGCTTTGACTTGCCTTAGAGTACTACTTGTCAGTGAAATGAACTTTAGTTGAAATGAACTTTAGGTGATTTAGTCTCAGTGAAATGGGTTTCAGTGAAAAGGTCTTTCAGTGAAGTGATACGAATCCATATATATATATATATATATATATATATATATATATATATATATATATATATATATATATACTTAGTCTGATGACTCTGTAAGTGTTTTAATATACAGTGTTCTTTATTATATTAATAATTTGAGGCAAATATGTTTTCCTGCATTATTTTTTATTTCTTCAATACTAACTGATGCGTGCTGAAGCCAATCTTATTGGCAGAGACAACAACAAGGTCTTAGTGCATGCATAATTATTTTCCTAGTTTTTGCCAGAGGACATGAATTGATAGTTCTCTCCAGTCACTCCTGAATTGAGACAGTGCTTCATGCCAGCTGTCTCACAAAGAATAACGAAGCAATTGTTGACCATGTGTGTGATGAGCTTTTCTTTTAAACAATAACACTACGTATTTATGAGATAACAAATATTGAGGAAAAGGCCATACAGAGTGTAAGGAGATGATGTTCCCCACAGCATATACCAGTACAATGTACATTTGGGATCATTATACATATGTCTCACTGAAGCAATGTTCAAACATGTTTTGAAAGCTGTGCTCCTGTGTGCTTCATAATTCTTTCATGCATTGTTTTGCTGTTTTCATTTTCTTATAGTGCTGTGAATCTGCTGTTTATTTCACCGCATGCACACAGAAGTGTGTTATTAATATAATCTGTGATGTGAGCAAAGCTGGTGATCAAGGTGACATTTGTGCAACATTAACAATACGAGTTCCATGTGTGTTCATCTTAATGTAAAGAACAACAGGATCATGCATGCATTATGCCATATAAAAGTAAGCTGTCCTCAATGTGGATTCAAATCCTGCACTGTTTTTGTTGTTACTCAGAACATCCTTCATTACACATTGAGTGATTAAAGAAGTTACATAACAGATGGATTGATACATTTTCTGCATTCAGTAATGTCAGAACTGTAGAGTAAGGCACACAGCCAACTGTCTCATTTGCACAACTAACAGCTAAATCTTTGTCCACGCAAAATTAAATTTAGATTCTTTTACTGTTGGATATGAAATGTTATTCTCTCCAGGGGATGATAATGGGCACCATTGCTCTATGCCAACAGTGGTGCAAAGGATGCAGCCAAACAAGTGTTTCATATAAATCTGTGTAATGAGTTCTCAACTATGTGGGTTTGTACAAGTGCAGTGTATACAGTCCTGATCCCTACTTTCATGTAAACAGCACCTTTACAAGATCTGAGCACTGCACCTATGGCATTACAATAAGACAATGAAATGTTGCACCACCTGAACATTCGCATGTAAAAAGAAAATGTGAAGCACATTTGAAGCACTTTACTTCTGAAATTTACAGTTAGGCTGCACTATACCCATGATATCACTGCGTTGCCATGTTTCCCATCATGGAACAATTTTGTGACTGATCATTGGAGAAGTGAGGATGGTAAATAATAATAGTTTATAAACTGTCTACAAGGCAAGAGGTTCTGATAGCAGTTGTACATTGCTTAATTATAACAGGTGGGCATTGCTTCACGACAGCAGTTGTGCATTGTTTCATGATAGCAGTTGTGCATCCCTTCATTGCGTTACATTGACTGTATTACAGTTTGTCATAGGTATTAGCATTTCTTTTCAAGTTGCACATACAATACAAGTTAGTCACTTTGTCAGCGATCTTCATTCTATGTCAGCTCAGGCACCTCATCTTCTTAGAAAATGTTAAGAAAAGTGTGCATCAAGATTCACTTCTAACTCAGTAAATATAACTTTAACCTGCTCAGTAAATCTTTTGTTTTCTCTGACACTCCCTGTGCAAGTGTACTTCTCATTAGCAGGGATGCTAATCAAGTGATTGAATGACTAGAACCTCTAACAAAGCACACTTGCAATGCATTACCTAGCCAAAATTCTTGATACCTACTCTGCTCAGGCATATGCATATCATCATATGGGCACTAACACCATCTTTACCTGGCCAGCACATCAAGCAGACTGAGTGATTCAGGAATGATAATGAGTTGAGACCTACGTAACATATTCAGTGTGCCTGGGGGGTTAATCTACACCATATAGGCAGGACACGGGGCTATGGAGCTTCTATCTTGCAAGGGAAGACTGTTTGGCTTTCCAAGTGCTGCCAAACAAAATTCTGTCAACATTGTTGATTTGTTATATGTATGATAACTGTCTGAAATCTTTCAAGGTATGTAATCTTCTATACAACTGCTGCTCCATAGTTAAAAGTTGGTAACTTATTTGCAATAAATGCTGTTCAACCTGCAAAGTTGTGCTGTTGAAATAGAAACCTTTTATTGCAGTTGTCCCTTACTTGTTTTACATATGGGGGTCAGGCAAGATCCCTAGAAGTTCAGACGTGTCTCAATTGTAGGAGCTACATGGGTTATTGTTACATTCAGCAGCTGTTCTCTGCATATGCTGCTCTATCTGTCTAGTACTTGTATATGTTCTTCTATGTACATGAAATAAATTTGCTGTCTTCTGTAGTCATAACTTTTGTCCTTTGGGGGACAGATATGGGGATATTGCAGGGCTTGCATTGTTATTTTTAGGTTGTTTTGTATGATGATGCATGATGCCTGCATAATGATATATATTGTTCCCCATAAGTATAAAAGACTATACCTCTATCCCTGTGTTTTTGGTTTAATATAAATGTTTTTTTTTCTATCACAAGAGGGATATGGCTCCAAAATCCAAAACTAAGGGGTCATCCTTACAGAAACCACCCTACTCAGATTCTTAGAATGAGATCATAATATAGGCCCTCTATCTCCATATGGCATGACCCCTAGCCAAGCCCTTCTGTAACTATGTCTGACAACAGGTATTTCTTTTATTTTTCTGTTTCATTGGTGTATTAACAGGTGAGGCATGGTCTGACACCAGCACTGTGGGTCCCCTGTGGTATTAGAGGATCAATAGCCTCTGACTAAGATGGAGGTGACGAATAGGCACAATCTGGGTTATAAAGGGTATATCTAGCTCCTCATCTGACCCCTCATCTGTGTCAGATGGATCTGTGTGTGCTGCTAGAAACTGTGGTCCTTGTCCTGGGCACCCAGCTGCAACTGTTTCTAAGTATAATATTATGTAAAGTAACACTAAAAGTCAGTATTTTGGCAGAAGTGGTGGGGTCATACCACAGGGCACCTCCAGATGTGTTCAGACAGTGCAGCCATGATTTGAGTAGGCCATAAACATGCTCTGTGATATTCATAGTATATGGATGTGCAGTGAAGTATCTTTGCTCAGTGAGGTTGTATGGGTTTTTCATAAGAATCATGAGCCAAGGTTTTAGTGCATATCCTGCATCCCCCATTAGCTGCCCTTTTGTGAAGTTGCCCCTTGAAAACCTTAGGTACAAGTCACAGGTCTGCCATATATAGGAGTCATAAAAACTGCCAGCGTAGCCTGTGCACACACTTTATAGATGCTACCTTGTAAATTACAGACCATGTGAAAGCTGATGAAGTTATACCCTTTTCTGTTCAAATACCTCCTTCCCAATTCACCAGGTGGAACTGTTATTTCAATGTGGGTTTAGTCTATGGCTCCCAGTACCTCAGGGAAATGGGCCATGGCATAGGCATTTTGCATGGTGGTAGCTCTTTCCTCTGGAGTACATGGAAACCAGGAATGCTCCCCACATGTTTCAGTATTGCATTGAGGAGTTGGTGGAGTATTCCTGAGGCAGATGCCTATGTTACTTACCGTCTCTCTGTACAGTGCTGAAATGCCCCTGTAGCTAGTATATGTAAAGCTACACATACCATAGTTTCCACTGGGATTAGTTCTCCCCCATTCCCACAGGGCCTCAGGTGAGGATAGCAGATGTTCAAAATTTCCTAGATAGAATCCCTGTCCACCCTGTAATGTTCAAGTATTTCAATTTGATGTAGTCCATGGTAGATCAAATGTAGCCTGAATATCCTACGCCTTCTAGGTAGAGGTCTGGCAGTAGCGGCACCTTGTAGGAGAGCCTCTTGCTGATACAGGTTCTTAATGGCTGCAACAACCCCTAACATTTTTTTAAGTTGTTTTGTGGCTGTATTCTGGCATATGTTGAAATTCAGAGTTAAGTTAGCGAGATAAGTTTGCACTTGTTTTAAACATGTCTGGTTCACTCTGCCATGATTTTTTGTTTCATGAGGACACAACACAGGTGATTATACAGTCAGAGATTAATGCTGCATGACAAAAGCTTTAGGAATTAAACACTGACAATCACACTCCTCCTTACACTAGAGGTCAGCAGTACTGTTTATCAGTCAGTGAATTAAAAGATATACTGCGGAGAATGTTCAGTAAATTACATGGTATAATGACAGTTATGTCCAGCACTTTTCAATCATGTACATCTATTCATCTTGAGATAAAAATAGACTGGAAAACAGACAAAGATTAATTCTGTAACCCTGAATTCATTATGAAAAGAATAGCATTATGAAAATAGTACGATATCCAAGTCTTTCACAAAGAACTGCCTGTTAGAGATTTTATTGTTTATAAATCCAGTCATTTTGCAGAGCCTGTTTTTATAGAAACAGGCTTGGCATGCAATATAATCAGCAAATGCCTAAACTGAGAAACTCATAATGTCTTAAGGAAGGTGTTAGTGAAGTTATAAGGTGGTAAGCCTGGAAAAAATGGATGGTGCAGTGGTGCAGCGGTAGCATTGTTGCCTCACAGCAAGAGGTTCTCCAGTTCAGTTCTCAGCTGGGGTGCCTTTGGTGTGGAGTCTGCATGTCCTTCCTGCATTTGTGTTGGTTTTCTCCGGGTGCTCCAGTTTCCTCCCATGACACAAAGACATGTGTCTGGAGCATTTCTCCCCAGGCCTCCTACTCTTTCCCAGTAAAATGTTAAATAAATAAATTGAGCATCATAAAAACTGAAGCATTGAAACATGTTCTATATCTAATGTGGGTATAAAGAAGAGCAAACAGAAGCACTCAGACCAGACATATGAGGCATTCTAGACTGGGGTGGGATGAGTGATCTAGTCCAGTCAAAGTCATGTGGGAGCAGAAGTAATTTTTAAAACTGAAGAATTCCAGATCACTGATGCATGAATGATGGTATTTCCAAGACTTTAATAGAGCTATGAATGAATACTGAAAGGAGATGTTACAGTGTTTAAGAAATCCTGACGATTTGAAGATGGAAGATACATTTCAGCTCAAAAAATACAGGAGTAAAAGAGAATTAGCAACTACTGTTCTATTAATAGGTCCGTCTGATTATTAAGGAAAATAACGGAATCCCTGACTGTGAAAACAGTTATAGCATAAGCTGAGGCCACAAAGGTACTACAGCCAGTACAGCCTGGTTTTAGTCTAGGGAGATCACATGGGTGAATTTAATGCATGTCTTTGGCTATATTATTAAGGTACTAGACAGAGTAGGGCTTAGTCTGCCATGACATTAAGAAGACATTTGACAGTATCGTATAAAATAGATTATTTAGCAAGTTAGATATTCTTGGATTCCTGGGAAGAACACAGGAAAAAAAACATTCATGAAGAACCTGACCAAATAGTAAGTGAAATGATCTAATGCTGGTTTCTATAGTCTGATTCGCTCTTTGATTCATGGTGTACATTAGCACTAAGAAACCAAGAACACACCCACTGACAGCACATCAGCACAGTATATGGTATCCACTAACAACTCAATACATACCACACTGACACATATTACCACACTGTCACATACAAACATATATACATACATACATACATCCTCAACCCCTTTTCCCATTTTTACACATGGGGTCAGGGTGTTACTTCACTTGTGACAACCATCTCAAGCCAAAGTTCACACCTCCGGGTGGCTGGCCCTGCCACAGTAGTTCATTTGTACCACTCACTAACATCTACAGCCAGTTTAGAGTGTCCCATCTACAGTATGTCTTTGGAATGTGGGAGGAAACCACAGCACCCAGAGAAACCCACGTGGCCGCAGGGAGGACATGCAGACTCTGCACAGAAGGCACCCCAGCTGAGAATCGAACCAGAGAACCTCTTTGTATTCTTTCTAGTAATGATTCACGGATTCAAGTTTTCAAGGGGACTCCTAAGATTGCACATTGCATCTCAGCCCCCCACCACAATGGATCCTTATGTCCATTCAGGATTGTTTCCTATGTATTATGAACCTGATGTTTGTGAAGGTATGTCCCCATTAACATACTTGTAAGGAGTATTGTATCAATGGAGCTATGGTTAGGAATTACAAAAATTTGAATTGCTTTCATGAGGGTGCTGTTTATTGTTTGAAATGCCCCTGCAGTAGGTATTATATCAGTCAGACATCTACATCAATCAGGAGAAGAATTTTAGAACATAGTAAACATAAAAAAGTTTTCCCTTACCAGTTCAGTTGCATAACATTTTATGGAATTTCATTAATTAGGCTTTAAAAAGGTAAGCTTTTTTAAAATTTATATATGAATATACTAAAACTGATCTGTTTTTAGATAAAAGTAAATATTTATTACAAATTTTATGCCAAATGCAGTTCATCCATAAGGACTTAATAGTTGATTGCAACATAAGAATTTGTTGAACGCATATTTTAAATATGTATTATTTAGTCTTATGATGTTATTTCCTTTTATTGGTTAATTTATAATGAGCAGAGAGTATTTATTGATTTTTGGTGTGAGAATTGCATTAACCTTGAAGTTGCAATGCTGAGGTGCTAGTTGAATGTTTTAATACATTTCAGAAATGGTGACTCTTGCAAATATTGAAAGCTGTTTTTCTCCAAATATGTGGACTTTGATATTTAAATTTTCCCCCGGATTCAATAATGCCTAACTAAGTGTACACCATTCTGAGTGAATAGACATCACAGGCATAATGCATACCTTCTTCCTCCCAATTTTAGTTTTCCTACTGATATTCTTGCAGCTTTAAATATTGACAGGGAAAAAAGATAGTAAGAGTGCTGTAGCTAGGCATGCTATATTTTGCAACAATTTTATTGAGTTCAAGTTTCATATATTGGAAAAAGATTAAAGTTCTTGCTATGGGGAAGATTGGCAAAATCGTTTGTTATACAAAGAGATGATCTGGCAGTTGCATACAGATGCTTCCTGTGCACCAGGTCTCAATGAATCAGTTTCAGTTACAAGTGAATTAAAATGTAGGGCTTTGAGAGTATGATGTTATAGTACGAAGTAGGATAATTTTATGTATTCCCCGTTCACTTTATATATTTTATTTATTATCTATGTTATTTAGTACATGTGAATCTTGTCTAGGTTATGTAAGCTGAACATTTTTAAAGTTTATTTGTGACTTTAAAATAATTAATTATTTTATGAGGGCTGTCCAATAAGCAATCTAATGGTCCTGATGAGGTCCTAAATCATTTAGAGGATGAAAGCCCTTAACTGAATGATTGTATATGTTGAATTTTTAATAAAGCTATTCATATCTTCAGTTTGCACGTTGACTGTCAACTGTTTTTAAATGTTATTTGAAGAAATTAAGGATTAAGTGATGAAAAAAATATGTTCTAAGCTTTTAGATTAATGCTTCATTTCTAAATAACATTTCAGCCTCTCACTATATAACTAGCTTGGGTGTTTATGTCCCACTCATAGTAACTCGGTTGTCAATCAAGCAGGTATCGACCAGTTTAACACATCCTTAATGAGACCCTAAAAGCACAGAGAAGACAATGCATGAAATAAGCATTGCTCATGAGAATACGTCATTATACCTGAAATGACATATCATAATATCCAGTATTATACATATTTTATCACATACAAGTGTCACATTTAAACAAATGAGCAATGCAAACTTGTAGAGCACATGTTTGTCATCTTCATTTTAGATGGTGAAATGATTTACAATTATGTGAATCCAGAATTAACCACGTATTGCTATGCAACCCCATATATACCATTATCAGAGCACATGTATCCCATGAAATCTCTTTCTCTCTTTCTCTGTAAACAGTAATTGTTAAATATTTTGCAAACCACTGCTGTGAATGGGAGAACAACTGCAAGCTGAGAGCATTACTAGCAGAAATTAAATGCAATATAACAGGAAAAAGAAAAGGACAGTTGTTTGCTTCAGTCCTTTATAGTGTCAGTCAAAGACATACAAACTGTACACTATAAGCAGAAGACATTATTATTTAGTTTGTCCTTTGAATGCCAGGTTAGCACAGTAGGCAAGGTGTACATGTTTTTCAAAAACATCCTAAGAAAATATGCACATTTGTCAACAATATGATGAATGTGCAGACAAACATACTCCATGAGCAAATAAATAATGAGACAAGCAAAATAAGAGCAATATAAATCTGTTTTCCAAAGAGCAGATTCAAACTGCGATGCAGAAAATCTCATGCGTGAACAAGCACCAACTTACAATCAAGTGAGTGGATAATGTAGTCAAATATGCAATAATGGGAAGTAGTGAATGAAAGTTACCCAGGGGCATACAGTTTACTTGCAATGGTGGTTATAGTTTAACACACATATAAAATAGTTACCAGGAATATATTCAAGCTTACAAAAATCTAGCTGTAGTGAGAATGAAAAGGCATCATCAGTTGTAAAAGTAGTATGTGAAATGCATATACAACACATGATGTACAGAAACCCTCAGGAAGATTAACTATATTTCTACATTCATATAGTTAACAATACACTGTTATATCAGCAGATACTAAGGCATTGGGTACACAGTAAGGAAAGCCCAGATAATGAGTAAAAGAGGAAAGTAGCGATGGGGTTAGCGCCAGTAGCTGCTCAAGTCTGTGGTTAAAACAGCTGTGGGAAAGGTTCAGGAGTTCAGCTGTAGTTTGAGAAGATGAGCAGAAATGAAGTAAAACAAAAACATTATCCATTATCCCTGTGGACAGAGTTTGTATATACAGAAATGGGAGGATCACCGGGGTCCAAGTGATGCAGTATGGATCTTAAGTTCTGCACCACTTCCAGCAATTTATATGTGACAGTCAGCGACTACTGCCTCACAATCCTTACTGCTAATCATCAAATATATATGTAAGGGGGAATTAGCCCTAAGACTTTATACAAATATGCACTACTGCCTGCCTGCCATACCCAAATAAGCTTCACATGCTGCAGCTATAGAACAGCAGTGCAATCACTGGCTGTCTGAGATTTCATCCACATCAGTCTGAACCCAGTGCCTTCTAGTGCATTTTTGCCAACAGTAACTGAGACTTGATCAAAACCAGTTTTTATATGTGTGTGAGTACACACACGCACACACGTACACACACACACACACACACACACACACACACACACACACACACACACACACACACACACACACACACACACACACACACACAATCTCCTGGTTAATAAGCACCCTACCCATAACAAAATAGCATATGACAGACACGTCACTGGTAAAAAGTTCTAACTTCAAATATTACACTGCTCTATCTTTGCACTTCATTACTTTTTATGTTAGATGGATGCGAATGCCAGTTTTAAAAATGTTCTTCCTTATATGGTGGCTACTCTATGTATAGAAAAAGAAACTTCATGCAGATAGACAAAGAAAAAAAGTACTTGGTCATTTAATTACATAGACCATAAAATTTATATGAAGCTATTGAATTAGAAGTGAACAGCAAAGAAAAGCCATACTTAGAAAACTGCAGAAAAATAACAAACAATAGTATACTTAGTGAATCTGTTCTCAACTAAGAAGGTTATCATGAGAAAAAAAAAGAGAAACAACATGCTATTTTTAAGTTATGGTTTAGTTTTCCTTTATGAACATGTCTGCATTTATGCCTGGCATTGAATTAGGTAAGGTACAAACTATCAGTAAAGCACCATAATTTATTAAAGTAAGGCAGAATTTATGGTGCTTTATTGTCTGTACCTTACCTAGTGTTATGGGTTCATAAATATAGCCCTGTTTGGTTGCTCCTGGATAAACGTAGTTATGCTGTTAAATAATCTGCTTTGTGTTTTTGACAAATGAGAGGGAATAATTACAGCGCACTCATAAGGGAGCAAATATATCTCAGTATACAAACAGCTCATAGATGAGTAATCTGAGCCACTATTAATTTCAGGTCCCTAGTAAACGGATTTGTTTGAGATATTCTTTTATTACACTGAAACATAATACTGCTCGCTTTGAAAACTTCACCTGTGATTTTAATTGGAATGATTGACCTTGAGGCAGGCCCATAATCTTCTATGAAACCTCACACCGCATTGTGTTAATAAGGGGATGAACCATGCTGTGCATAGAGAACTGATTCAGTTCTGTACTCCAGTAACATCTCACTGCCCTCACTTAATTACTATAGCAGCTGGGAAAATGTGCTAAGTATTTTAGAAATGTCCACATTTGTATTTTATTACTGTTCATAAAACATCTGTATTAGGGAACCACAGTAGGTGACATGACTACACAAGTAGAACTTGTGATTTTTTTGGTGCTTGTAGTTTCTCAGTTCTTTCCTTTTTCTTTGTCTACATTTTGCAGGCAATTGCAGCTTTTATTACAACATTCCAAGAACCACACCAGTATAAGCATGAAATTCTGTCCCTCGGTATGCTGATCAATGTGAGATGATTGAAAATATTTCTGCACTGCAGATGCATTTAATAATGAGTGCATATGGAATTACAAATGTGTTGCACACTATACTATGGAATCAGAACTCTGTTTTAAAATGTAGGTCACTTGTTATGCCACTAAGTTGCCTTGCATCTATAAACACAGTTAGAGTTAACAATATCGTAGCAGAAGACGTCTTCCATGATCTTTTCCATCCCAGTGTTTACAGCAACAAATATGTGCAGTCTGATGTAGGACATCTAATACTCATTGCCATTGTAATGTGCACAATCAGAATTGATAATGGCTTGTCAGTGATGGATATTATTTTTGTATGTCCTTTTTCTTGTCTGATGAAAGGCATTGCTATGCAGTGCTTCTATCATTTAAATTATTATAGAATTACAATACTGACTATTTGAATTAGAGGTATGGTGGTTACCATCTGTGGGATCAGTGCTCACATATTTCACCCCTTCTGTGGAGGCATATAACTACAGTAAAATGCCAGACGTGTAACAAGGCTTTAATGTGCTCTGCAGATGGATTGGGTATGCCTACACTGAAGTAAGTTTTACAAGGGTATAGCCCCTATGCTAGTATGCCAGCAAACTCCTCCATCACTATCACTTAGTTTGGCTACAGAGTACCAGCTCACCATATGCATATTAAAATATTTCCTTTATTCCCAGAAGTACAGTTTTTTTTTGGGGGGTGGGGGTATTGAATGAGGGCAGAATAATCACTCACAAAGCTTATCATTAACACAGTGACATCTGATTCATTTGTTTCCTTTTAATGTATGAGGGAGTAGAAGATGGAGGTGAATGGCTTGTTTAAAGTATGCCCTCAGAAATTTAACATACAGCTGTAGGTACTATTCAAAAACAAGATACGTTGTGACATAAGGTTACCTGGTTTTAATCAAAATAAAATAAAATGCAACAAAGTCTAGTAATATTAAACATGTATGTGTATGTGTGCTGCAACACTGTGTCAAATTCTGGTGTTTTGCCTCTTGACTTTGCTTCATGAAGAATCGTTGGCAGACTAAAAAAAAAATCTAATATTAACAAAATGCTTTTCTTCAGATGGAATAAAATGCAACTCCAATGGCCCTGAACAATAAAAAGTTAAGTATTAGAGAATGAATGAATGAATGAATGAATGAATGAATGAATGAATGAATGAATGAATAACTGAATGACTGGAATAAAGTGGGTATTACTGCACTGGCGGTTAGGGTCTCTTACTTTATTAGATTTAAAAGGGGATGTTCACTGTTGCAAATGACTTAACCATATCACACAACCAGGCATATACTCGAATATGTTCATAAAGGCAAAGTAAATCTTAACTTAAAATAGCATGATGTTTCTTATTTTTTTTTTGCCATGATACTTTCTTGGTTGAGAACAGATTTACTAAGTATACTACTGTGCAAATTATTTCTTCTACAGTTTTCTGGCTTTTCATTGCTATTCACTTACAGTTCATTAGCTTTATATAATTTTACAGTATATGCAGTTAAATGACCACATTCCTTTTTTTTTCTTTATTCTAACCTAATTGGGATCATTGACCTGTAGATCATAGTCATAGGACTAGAGCGCCAATATTGGCTTTATTTGGATGGCTCCCTCTCTAGCTAGTCTGTTTCTTAAAGCTTGAATTTTTACCTGCCCCCCCCCTCCCACACCTTTTCCTGTTGTGGTTTTGAAAGGCTTTGTCTCTGGCTTCTGCCCCTTAGGGCCATCTGACTCCCAAAGACCCTCCCTCTCCTTTTTTCATTGTTATTGTCTGTTATGTAAGCTATTTGAGTACTTTTCCCACCCATTTTTCCATATATCCATAACTGTGAGTGCCCATCAAGCAAACCAGTATTGCACTAATTGTTGCCCATTAATATTCCCAGAGCCCCCTTCTGCTTGGCACCCACACCAGACTCTAAGAAGGTCATGAATTAATCCTGCTTCATCCTTATCAGATAAGAGATTTATTTTATTGTCTTGCACTTCAGTTAACTATTTTAGAGTGCTACTGCTTTATTTTTGATTTATTTCTCAATTTTGTACTTTAAATCATTTTATAGGTCCCAAATACTTGAAACCACCTTTTCCAGGTTGTTTGTTTAAGTTGTTTTGTGGCAGCATTATATTCTCAAGCAATCTTATTGGATCTTTAAGAGGACTAGGATATTTCATCTAGTAGGTGTAGGTGGGAGCCTGTTCTTTCCGAGTTGAGAAACAGATAACAAAGCTGTAAGTGTAGTGGTTTTATTGGCCAGAGGCTTAGAAGCCAGTTTCCAGTGTTTTAAGTGCTTGTGTAAATTTGATGCATTTGCTTGCTCACTGCTCATTGTGCAGCTGTGGTTAGTAGTTCCCTCCATAGATGCAGACATCTAGAAACCACATTTTCCCAATAATACCACCTCTGAAACTATCAGTAACTCAGTGAGTGTCGAGCAACTACTTTGTATGTTGAGTCGCTCAGACCAACTAGTCTGTGTATTGAGGAGCACTGACCCTTGAATTTAGTATTATATAGCTTAGTCTAGTTTCTTGCCCCAAAAGCACCCTAAGTCAGTCCAAAATTAACCCTTTGTACACAGTATCCTTGTAGCTCACTCAGTAAAGGGTCTGACATCATGAATATGCACTTTCCCAATTTGTCCTTGGTTGATATGAGAACATTGAGACAATATGATAATTGTCTAATGTTTACTGACAACCATTTAATCCTCAAAGAAACAAATACAGTATGCATGAGATTTATATACACAATGCTTTTGGAGGCAAAACTCTTGCGTACAAACACTCATAATAAAAATCTGGCTGTCAGAGACACACACACACACTACACCCACCACATATAGTATGTGCCTTACTCATAAATCTACTTACGCTGAGGTACTTACCTACTATCTTCCCAAACTCCAAAGTACTGCCAGGCATTCTACCTGCAAAAACTATCCTCAGCGAACCTGAAAGCATTCAACAGAAACAACACTGCATATACAGTCACACCCAGTGGAACCTCAACTACCAAGCTCATAAGGCAAGCTAATACACTACCCATGACTCTAGTCATAGAGGACTCCATTGTACAATATACTGATGCACCACTCACCTGGCTGAACAAAGAGAAAATAATGATTGGTTGACTATCAAGGACCAGGATCTGCCAAGTTACACATAGGTTCATAAGTTCATAGGTTCATACTAGGTTATCTGCCCTAGGGCATTTATAAGCCTAGCCAGAGTGTGTTTGGCTTTCGCCACCTATTTTAAATTAATTTTGCTATGCCCTTTTTCGAGGTTAGTATACTGTGCCTCTGTCTAACAGTGACACAGAAGTGATACCCGGGGTAAACCTATGATCTCCCATCCACTCATCAAGATTCCTCTTGAAGAGAGTCAATGAGGGACTCTGCCTAACCTAGACTGGGATTTTATTCCAGAGTGAAGGGAGCCTCTGGGTTATGAATCTGTCCTACCAGCATGTCCTATTTATTTCAGTGCTGAGGTTCAAGTCTCTGGAGCACGTAGCTCGATGGGATTTGGATTTTCTGAGGTGCAGCATGTCCATTAATTTTGGGTTATACATGGCTTTATACTTCAGGCACAGAATGCCTCTGAGCAGGTGGTATGCCACTCAGTAGAGCTGGAGTTTCTTTAACCGGGCAGCATATGGCATCTGTTTGAGCCCTTTGATCCTCTTGGTGAGGTACTTTTGGGGTCTTTCCAGCTGCTGCAGGTGTCTGGTAAGGTACATCCCAAAAGGGGCATTGTACTCAATTATGGGCCTGATGAGGGATGAGTAAACAGGCACAATGACCTCCCCTGATCTAGATGTGAATCCCTTCATGATTAGGTGGGCTATATAAAAATTTTTTCTAACCACTTTGGCCACGTGGTTTTCAAATGAGAGATTGCTATCAACTTGGGTCCCCAGGTCCCTAATTACTTCTTCCGTACTTAAGGGATTACCACCTATGTGGTAATTTGTGGGCACTTTGTTTTTGCCAAAGGGGATGACTATACACTTTTTGGCATTTAGCTTGAGGCCATGGCTCTGGCACCAGTTGTCTGTTTCTATGAGGCCCTTTTGTAGGATGATTGTGTCGGCTGGAGAGTCAATTATGGCACCTAGTTTGCAGTAATCTGCGAACTTGGTCAGCCACAGTCCTTCTGTGTTGGCCTGTACCTCCGAGAAATATATACCGAACAAGAGAGGTCCCAGGACTGAGCCTTGTGGGACACCACTTGTAACTGGTTTGGTGTCTGACATGGCTCCAGCAATTCTAACCATGTGGGTTCTGTCCTTGAGCCAGTTTGCAACCCATCTAGTGACATAGGGTTTTATATTTAAGCTGGTGAGCTTATCTATAATGCCTGAGTGGGGTATTGTATCAAAGGCTTTTGCGATGTCCAGATAGGCTGTGTGGACCACCTTCCCCTCGTCAATGGCCTTGGTGACTGTTTCAAAGAAATCGACCAGGTTTAAGAGGCAGGATCTGCCCTTAAAAAAGCTGAACTGGGTAGGATCCAGTGTCTGTAGGTCTCCAATATCTTTATTTATGAGGTCCATGATGATCCTTTCCATAGCTTTGCAGACCAAGCTAGCCAGGCTTATGGGGCAATAGTTTCCAGGATCCGCTGAGGCACCACCTTTGTGAAGAGGGACCACTGTTGCTGTACGGCACTCTTTGGGTACATATCCTGTAGTAAGGCTGAGATTGAACAGTAGTTTTATGTTTGGGTTTAGCTCTTCTTGGAGTTCATGTAGGACACAGCCCGGGACACTGTCTGGTCCCATTGATGCTGTGTTTTTTGCTTTGGAGAGGGCGGCTCTCACCTGAGTATCTGAGATGTCAAGGGGGCAGCACTCTGCTGGGATAGATATTTGCCCTTTTGGTGGGGAGGTGGGGGAGAAGTTTGCGCTGAACCTGTCAGCTAGGATGTTAGCAATGTCTGTGGGTTTGATGTATTTTTTTTCATTTTGGACTAATTCTGAGCATATCTGGGAATTCCCACCCAGGTTCCTAACATAACTAAAGAAAGCCTTGTGATTATCCTTAGTGTCCTGTGCAATTTTTCTCTTGAAGCTGGCCTTAGACGATTTTATGAGTGCCCGTAGTTTTTTGCTAACACTGATCAGAGATGCCTTCCCTTTTTGGGATTTTGCTCTATCATGTAGTAGCTTCCTCCTTCTATTGTATAGTTTGTTTATGGCTGGGGTCCACCAGACAGGACGCCTGCCTTTGGAGGAATGGGTCTTGGATTTATTTGGGATTGCATGATCCATGCATTCCTGAAGGTGTTCATAGAATGCGTTTATAAAGGATTCTGCGGTCTGGGCCGTATTTTCCACAGGCCCGGGGGCTTTGAAAGATTCCACCTCTGTTTTGAGGAATTTGAAATTTGCTTTAGAGAAGTTTTTCACTGTAGTTTTCTGGGCAGGGGGTGGGGTCGGGATGTGAATATCCAGTGAGATTAGTTTATGGTCTGATCTAACCAGTGAGAGATACACTTCTGGTCTGGAGCATAGAGCCCCCATGTTGGTGATGATCAGATCCAGTATGTTTTCCCCTCTTGTGGGAGTGGTAACAAGTTGTTCCATAGCATTTGAGTTTATAAATTCTAGGAACCTTTGGGCTAGGGTGTTGGAGCTAGAGTAATGCTCCCAGTCTATGTTTGGGTAGTTGAAGTCGCCCAATATAATGGTGTTTGGAGATACCTTCATATTTTCCAGTGTTCTCAGGAAGGCCGAGGGGGTTCCTGGGTTTGGGAGGGTGGTCTGTAGCAGGCTATAAACTGGAAGGCAGTTTTACCCACTGTTAGTTGCACAAGGATAGTCTCTGATGCTTCGTGCTGTGCCACCAACCTGGAGGTGTGGGTATCTTTGAATATTGATACTCCCCCTCCTTTTGTGGTTCGGTCCAAGTTTTGGGGCCAAAAAGCATGGTATGAGGTATAACCTGGTAGTGCTGGGGTGCTCTCGGGAGCCTTGAACCAGGTTTCTGTTACTGCACAGATATCAATGTTCTCCATGCTAAGGAGAGTTTCGAGTGCGTGCATCTTGAGGTTTAGACTTCTGGCGTTGAGTAGCATTACTCTTAGTTTCTTATCCCTTGTGATACCTATGGAGGTGGGTTTGTCTTTTGAAAATTGCCTAAAAAAGGCACTGTGGGGGTGGCAAGCGCCTTTGCCAATATCCAGAAGCCCAGGGGTGACAGGTGCAAGCCGTCCCTAGCGAAGCATCGTGGCTTGTCGAGCATGTCATCCCAGGCTGACAGGCATTGGATCCCCTTTGAATGACACCAATACTTAAGGCAATTGTTGAAATTGATCCTCTTGTCTTCATATTGTGGCATCATTCTTGGTGAGGGTAAGATGCTACTCAAGGTCAGGGTCATACCGGCCTGGGCTACATGCTCAGAGAGCTCCTTTATGTCTCTTTTCATGTAGTCCAGGGACGTACGTCTCAGGTCATTCACACCAGCATGGACAATGACTGAGTCATATTTGTACTTGCCTTGGAGTGACCTGAGCGCTTGTGTTATGTGGTGGATCCTAGCGACTGACAGGCAGCTCACCATGACCTTCTCCTTGTTCAGCCTGGTGAGCGGGACGTCAGTGTGCCTGATGATAGAGTCACCTATTACAAGTGTATCAAGTGTGTTGTTTAGCCTTAAGGGCTGTGACTGTTTGGCACACTGGCTTTGTGAGCTATGTGTTACACATGTTTTGTTTTTGGTAGCCGTTGCTTGGGTGTCTGCTTTGGAGGTCTCTGCTGCTTAGGCAGATTTTTATTTAGAGCCTCTGAGTATGTTTTTGTGTGTTTATGTGTTTGGTTTGCTGTCATTGTAGGTCTATGTGAGACTGGAATTGTAGTGAGTGTGGTTTCCTTCTTCTCCTGACTGGTTACGCCAGTACTGAGTTGAGAGAGCTTAGCCTCCAGTTTGGCTATATGGTTGCATCTCTCACGTGTTGGAATTTGTTGGGAGGAGGAGAGGGTTGTCTGTGTACATGAGGCAGTTGTAACATTGCCTCAAGATTCCCAGATTCACCAGCAGGACCAGAGAGGAGATTGACAACTGACCTTTGGACATGCTAGAATAGTATTGGGAATTCCTTTATAATTGAAAAAAGGGCCAATGGGGAACAAGGTACTCAAGGGGAGTTTGTGAGGGTGTAGTGCTTTTAATTTTTTAGTGCTGACTTATATAATTGCTTTAGTGAGCAAGTGCCAGGCTTTAGAGTAGGAATAGGGTGTTTATTATGAGAACTAGATCAGTTCTAAGGGAAAAAGTGAAGACCAGACTTTGTGGAGCCGAGAATGGTTTAAACCCAATTAAGCGGAGCTGCCCGATGCTGCACTATGCGCAAAATTGCGCAAAGCCGTGCCAAAGCGGGTATTATACAGGGGGGCTTGAAAGAAATAGAAATTGGCCCAAAACGGCCAATAGATTACCAGATTCTTGTGCTGGGAACACTCCTCCAGGGATAGATAGGCTGCTCTAAGCTCCCCACTGCCACTGGTGAACAAAGAAGCCTCCCTTTATCCAAGAAAGGAAATGGGCAACACAGGAACTTTCCAAAAGTCCAGAATACAGCAAAGCCTGTATTTGGACTACTCTAGGTCAGGAAAGACGGGAAACAAGGATATTTTTTTTTGTTTTTTTTCTTTTTTGCAACAAACAGCAGGAAAATGCAATAAATATGTAACACAGGCTAGCCCACTTGAGTGTGCAGCCTCAACAGGTAAATGCAACAAACAGGACAAACTTTAAAAGTGCAGGTGCAAAAACAACTTTAAACAGTTTAAAACAGTAAAGTCATTGCACCACAGGTACCAGTATGATTCAGTCAAAGTCCATGTAAGTGTAAGACATACTTCCCTTGACAACCTGAAGAGAGACATTAAGGCGCTCTCAAACTATGTGTCACAGGCTGGTATGTGCCTAGCTTTGAGCAGCATTCTATTTTTACCAAGGATGATGCCAGAATACAAACAGAAGATGACTGATTTTAAATAACTGGCTTAGTTTTTGGGTCATCCTAGGGGGATACAATTTTTGTCAGCATAGAAGGACATGGTTAACAAACCACATTACTTTGCCAAGGATGTTTTGCACTTGTCCTCTCTAGGTTTTTGAATATTAGCTATAACATTGCCCTCATCCACAGAGCCTTTTTTTAGGCAATGACAAATTGACCAACCTTCCAACAGAGCAAAATCTACCCAAGGAAACCTAAAGGTGTTACTGCTCAATGCCAGGAGTCTTAACAAGAAGCCTCACTCCATCCAAGCTCTCCTCACTTTAGAAAATGTGGATATCTGTGCAGTTACTGCGACATGGTTTAAAGCCACAGAGATTAGCCCAGCAGTGCAAGGCTTCATTGCCTTCCACACATTTAGACCAGCAACTGCACAGATAGGAACTAATGGTGGATGTGTCGTGATCTACATCAATAACAAGCCTACCTCTAGGTTGGTTAAACAGGATGACACACTGGAGCTCCTCCACATCCAGATTACCACCAACAAAGTTCCATACCATATCTTAGCAAGCTATAGGTACCTCTTTAAGTCCTATGAAACCCATAACTCATACTTAAGACATATTGGAAAAACTCAATATTTAACCAAATACCATACTCATGGGGGACTTCAATTATCTGTCTATAAAATGGATCATAGGATCATAGGAAATTACACGTGACTCTGTTCACCTGTGAGAGAGGGGAGCTTTGAGCAGCCTATCTGTCCCTGGAGGAGTGGTATCAGCCCAGAAATTAGTAGTTTATTGGCCATTTTGGGCTAATTTCCATATCTTTCATCTCCCTGCTATAAAAAATGCATTTGCCCGGTTTTGCTCGCCGGGCAGTGCCAGTTAGCTAGGGTATAACTATTCCCAGCTCCACAAAGTCTCCTCTTCAATTTTTCCCTTGGAACTAGACAAACTTTCAACTTAAGCACTCAACCCATTCATTTCTCAGCCTGGTACTTGCTCAAATTTCATAGCAAGCACTTATAAACCCTAGTACTAGACCCCCCCCCCAAACTGTACAGAAGGACAAGGCTCTCTATTCAACCTTACCAGCCAATCAGTAAAACAGTTCACTGTACCTATTCAGGCTTGTCCAAAAGGCAGTTTCAGGTGTACTCTCCAGTCCAACTGGTGAATCTGGGCATTTTGAGGCAATGTTACAACTGCCTCATGTACACAGACAATCCTCTCCTCCTACCACCAAACACTAATACATGTGAGAGATGCAATTATACAGTCAAACTGGAGGCTAAGCTCTCTGAACCCAAGAATGGATCAGACAGTCAAGAGGAGAAGGGAAATACTTGCATCACACCACCAGTCTCACATAGACCCATTAAACCAGCACCGGCAAAAAACACACATAAATACACAAAAACATACTCAGAGGCTCTAAATTTTATTTATTTATTTATTGACATTTGTTAACCGGGAAAGTCCACTGGATCAGAGAACCCATTTTCAGTGGAGGCCTGGGGAGAAAAGCTTCACAGTACACTTAATACATTTATAAAGTAGACATTTTTAACAATGATTGGTACAAAAAAAAATTCAGGAAAAAAATTCTAAATTCTAAATAAAGAGAGTATATAAAGCAAATATAGAACAAGTTAATCATTTCATAAGGTTTATACAGAGAATGTACATTTGAAGAAAACAGAGTGGACAATTGTTTTATTTTGCACATTTGTGGAAATAAAAATCTGCAAAAGCAACAGAAACCTCCAAAGCAGACATCCAAGACATCCAAGGTTTATACAGAGAATGTACATTTGAAGAAAATAGAGTGAACAATTGTTTTATTTTGCACATTTGTGGAAATAAAAATCTGCAAAAGCAACAGAAACCTCCAAAGCAGACATCCAATACAAACCATGAAACACATACTTCATAAAACTAGTGTGCCACGGCATCACAGCCCTTAAGGCAAAATAACATACCCAACACACTAGTAGTAGGTGACTCAATAGTCAGGCACACTGGTGTCCCACTCACTAGGCTGAACAAGGAGAAGGTTACTGTTAGCTGCCTGTCAGGTGCCAGGATCCACCACATAACACAAGCACTTAGGTCACTCCAGAACAAGTACAAATATGACTCTGTCATTGTCTATGTTGGTGTAAATGACCTGAGCCGTACCTCCCTGGACTACATGACAAGAGACATGGAAGAGCTCTCTGATCACATAGCCCAGACCGGTATGACCCTGATCCTGAGTAGCATCCTGCCCTCACCAAGAATGATACCATGGTATAAAGACAAAATTATCAATTTCAACAAATTTCTGGTGTCATTCAAAGGGTATCCAGTGTCTGTCCACCTGGGATAACATGCTCGACAAGCCACACTGCTTCGCTAGAGACAGCTTGCACCTGTCACCCTTAGGCTTTCAAATACTGGCCAAGGCTTTTGCCATCCCCATAGTGCCTTTTTTAGGCAAGGCTCAAAAGACAAACCCAGTGCCGTAAATAGCACAAGTAACAAAAAACTGAGGGTAATGCTACTCAATACCAGAAGTCTAAACCTCAAAATGCACGCATTCGAGGCACTCCTCAGTATGGAGAAAATTAATATATGTGCAGTAACAGAAACCTAGTTTAAGGCTCCAGAGAGCACTCCAGCACTACCAGGCAACAGCTCATACCATACATTTCAGCCACAAAACCCGGACCGAAATACAAAAGGCAGGGGAGCATCCATATTCATCAAGGATACCCTCACCTCCAGGTTAGTGGTACAACACAATGCTTCAGAGATCATCCACATGCAACTAACAATGGGCAAAACTGCAATTCAAATTGTAGCTTGCTACAGATCACCCACCATGTCTCAGGACTCCCATTCCAAGTTTCTGGAAACAATGGGAAACATAAAGGTCCTACCAAGCACCCTAATATTGGGTGATTTCAATTACCCAAACATTAACTGGGAGAACTACCCAAGTACTTACTCTCTTGGCCAACATTTCCTAGAATTTATAAACTCAAATGCCCTGGATCAACTGGTCAACACTCCCACCAGAGGTGACAACATATTGGACCTGGTCATCACCAACATGGGAGACTGGTGTTCCACACCAGAGGTCAACCCCTCGCTGGTTAGATCTGACCATAAACAAATCACTCTGGATATCCACATTCTGCCCCCACCCCTGGTTGAGGAAACCACCGTGAAAAACTTTTCAAAAGCAAACTTCACATTACTTAAGACCAAGATGGAAAGTTTCAAAGCCCCCATGCTAAAGGATAATGCTGTCCAAGCTGAAAAATCCTTTACTAATGCATTCTACGGGCACCTACAAGAATGCATGGATCATGCTATCCCAAGCAAAACCAAGACTCACTCCTCCAAGAAAAGGAAACCAGTCTGATGGACACCTGCCATTAACAAATTATACAACAGAAGGAGGAAACTAGTACAGAAAAGAGCAAAATCCCAAGAAGGGACGACATCCCTGATCAGTATCAGCAAGAAACTATGATCCCTCATAAAATCATCCAATGCTAGCTTTGAAAGAACAATTGTTAAGGACTCCAAAGATAACCACAAGGCATTCTTTAGCTATGTCAAGAATCTAAGTGCCAATGCTCAGATCTGCTCAGAGTTAGTGCAGAAGGGTACAAAATACACTGAACTGACCGATATCGCCAACATCCTGGCAGACAGGTTCAGTGCAAACTTCACCCCCCTCCCACCCTCAAAAGGGCCCATAACCATACCAGAAGAATGTAGAGCCCCTGAAATCATAGACACTCAAGTTAAAACAGCCTTCTCCAAAGCCAAAACCACAGCATCACTGGGACCGGACGGTGTCCCAGGCTGCTTCCTACACAAACTCAAAGATTAACTAACCCCTCACCTAAACACACTGTTCAAACTCAGCCTCTCCACAGGCTACATACCCATAGAGTGGTGTACAGCAATGGTTATTCTGCTCCACAAAGGTGGAGCCACAACAGACCCCAGGAACTATCGCTCTATAAGCTTCACTAGCTTGGTCTGGAAGGCTATGGAGCGCATCATCATGGAACTCATTAACAGAGACATTGGGAAATTCCAAACACTGGACCCTACCCTGTTCGGCTTTGTTAAGGGCAGATCATGCCTCCTAAACCTGGTGGACTTCTTTGAGACAGTTACCAATGCTATAGACAAGGGAAAGGTGGTACACACAGCCTACCTAGACTTCACAAAGGCCTTTGACACCATTCCCAATTCTGGTGTTATAGACAAGCTCACTGGCCTGAACATAAACTCCTATGTCACAAGATGGGTTGCCAACTGGCTCACAGACAGAACCCACATGGTGAGAGTTGAGGAAGCTAGGTCCGACTCTAACCTGGTTACATGTAGTGTTCCTCAGGGCTCAGTCCTAGGACCCCTCCTGTTTGGCATATACTTCTCAGAGGTACACACAAGCACAGGAGGACTATGGCTGACCAGGTTCGCAGACGACTACAAACTAGGGGCTATAATTGACTCTCTGGCTGACACAGACATCCTCCAAAAGGGTCTCACTGAGACGGATACCTGGTGTCAAAATCATGGCCTCAAGCTAAATGCCAAAAAGTGCATAGTCATCCCCTTTGGAAAAAACAAAGTACCCATAAACTACCACATGGGTGGTAGTCCCCTAAATACAGAAGATGTAATAAGGGATCTGGGGACCCAAGTAAATAGTAATCTCTCCTTTGATAATTACATTGCCGAAGTGGTTAGAAAATCCTTCTATGTGGCCCACCTAATCACAAAAGGGTTCGCATCCACATCAAAAGAAGTCATTGTGCCCCTCTACTCAACACTAATCCGACCCATCATAGAGTACAACATCCCATTTGGGATGTACCTTACAAGATACCTGCAACAGCTGGAAAGACCACAGAAGTACCTCACCAAAAGGATCACAGGCCTCAGACAGATACCCTATGCAGCTCAACTGAAGAAACTCCAGCTGTACTTGGTTGCATATCGCCTACTCAGAGGTGATCTCTGCCTGACATACAAGGCCATGTCCAACCCAGAATTGATGGACATGCTCCACCTAAAGAAAACCATATCCCCTGCTCTAGGGATCTAAACCTCACCACAACAATAAATAGGACATGCTGGAGGGATAGATTCCTGTCCCAGAGACTTCCCATGCTTTGGAACAAGATTCTAATCTACATTAGGCAGAGCTGCTCACTAACACTCTTCAAGAGAAACCTTGATGAGTGGATGGGAAACAGAAAGTTTACTCCGGGGATCACTTCAGTGGCTCTGCTGAACAGAGGCACAGGGAACTAATCTAAGGGGGCACCGAAAACCAACACATTCTGCCTAGGCTTATAAATGCCTTTGGGCATATAGCCTAGTACCTTACCTATGAACCTATGAACTAGACTATTGGCCCTGAGACCCTTACAAGCCTAGCCAAGAATTTAGCCCATGTTCTGACAAGTCAGCACCCGATGCCCCTGTCCAGCAGGGACACAGGTGGAATTCCAGGGGTGTATTTTCTGTTCTCTTTCCAGTTATCCAGGTTGCACTTAAAAAGCAGTAATGAGGTACTCTGCTTGACATGGAGCAGGAGTCTATTCCACAGAACGGAGAGTCTCTGGGACACAAATCTGTCCCACCAACAAGACCTATTGATGTCACAGACCAGGTTGAGGTCATGTGTGAGGGTTACTTGAGTGGAGCTTGACTTGCGGATATGCAGCAGTCCCATCAAGGCGGGGTCTGAGATTGCTTTGTATGCTAGACAGAGATCACCTCTGAGAAGTCTGTAGGAAACTGAATAGAGGGACAGGGCCTTTAGCCTATCTGTGTAGAGTAGATGTTTGAGGCCCTGGATTCTTCTGGTGGGGAACCTCTTTGGTCTCTTTAGCTGCTGCATGTGCTTTGGGAGGTACATGCCAAAAGGGGCATTGTACTCAATAATGGGTCTTATAAGGGAAGAATACAAGTATGTTATGACCACCTTGTCCCTGGATGAGATACCCTTACTAATGAGATGGGTGATGTAGAAAGCTTTCCGTACAATGGAGGCAATATGGTGGTCAAAAGTCAGTTTGCTATGAACCTAGGTGCCCAAGTCTCTCTTGACTGATTGCATGCTTAGGACCTTGTTATTAATGTGATAATTTGTGGGGACATCACTCTCCCCAAAGACGATGATGATGCAATCTTTGGCATTCTGTTTGAGGCCACGTTTCTGGCACCAGTGATATGCTTGGGTGAGACCATCTTGGAGGATGTCTACATCACTAGGGGAACTGATGACAGCACCCAGCTTACAGTTATCTGCAAACTTGGTCAGCCATAGCCCACTGGTTTTTCCCTGTCCTCAGAAAAGTACATCCCAAACAACAAGGGCCCCAAGACTGAAGCCTGGGGTACACCACTCTTTACAGGTCCACTTCTTGAGGTGGCTTCCCTCATTTTGACTAGCTGGGTTCTATCAGTGAGCCAGTTTGCTACTCATCTGGTAACATATGGATTGATGCCTAGTCGAGAGAGTTTATCTATTTTACCTGAGTGGGGAATAGTATCAAAGTCTTTAACCAGGTCAAGGTAGGCTGTGTGCACCATCTTCTCCTCGTCCATGGCTTTGGTGACTATCTCAAAGAAGTCAACCAAATTTAGCAGGCATGACCTTTGCTTGACAAAACCAAACTGTGTGCAATCAAGTGTTTGGAGGTTGCCAACATCCTTGCTAATGAGGTCCATGATAATCTGCTCCATGGCCTTGTAGATCAGGTTAGTTAGGTTAATGGGTCTATAATTTCCTGAATTAGTGGAAGCTCCACCTTTATGCAAAGGGATGACAGTGGCTGTCCGCCACTTGGCTGGGATGAAGCCAGTACTCAGGCTTTGGCTGAATAGGGTTCAAAATGTTGCTGCAAGCTCCTGTCTGAGTTCATGTAGGATGCAGCCTGGGATGTTATCTGGTCCCATGGTGGCTGTATTGTTTGCCTTTGAGAGGGCAGTGATGATTTTCTCCCTAGAGATAAGGGGAGGGGGGCAGGTGCTGGGGCTGTCCTGATTTACTGATGAGGGGGGGATGGGTGAAGTTTTCAATGAACCTGTCTGCCAGCAGGTTGGCTGTATCTATGGTGTTTGTGTATGTGGTGTCCTTGACCACCAGTTCTGAGCAGATCTAGATGCTTCCCTTGAGGTTGCGGACATATGAGAAGAATGCCTTGTGATTGCCTTTAGTAGATGTGGCTAGTTTGGACTTGAAGTTTGCTTTGGAGGATTTCACTAGTGCTCTTATTTGCTTCTTCATACTAAGGAGAGATTGCTTCCAATTAGGCACCTTCTCCTTCTTGGTCCCAGACAGCAATTTTTTACTGTTATTAATGAGTTTATTTATTGCAGATGTCCATCAGGCAGGTCTATTCTTCCTTGAAGAGGAGGAATTTGTTCTGTCAGGTATTCTTGATTCCATGCAGGTATATAAGTGCTCGTATAGTACTTTGGTGTAGGTTTGGGCATATGTGCCAGTTCCAATGGAGGGGAAGGGAGCTGTGAAAATGTTTATACCTTACTTCAGGAGGTTGTAATCAGCTATTGAGAAGTTTTTTTGTTTGACCCTACCTAGGGGGTGGTTGGGAGAGATGGTGACTTCAAAAGTGCCCTCTTTGTAGTCTGATCTTACCAGGGAGGATGATACTGTAGGGATACTGCAGTGGTTACTCATGTTGGTTAATACCAAGTCCAAGATAATTTCACCTCTTGTGGGGGTGTCAACCAGCTGGTCCAAGGCATTTGTATTGATGAAATCAAATAATCTCGGGGCATTTGTGTTTTGGCATGAGCAGTTCTTCCAGTCTATGGTTGGATAGTTAAAGTTGCCCAGGATTAGGGTAAAGGGTTGAATCATGATAGATTCAAAGAGGTCCAGATAGGTGGAGTGGGCATCATCAGTCAAAGTTGGGGGGATTGAATAGGGGTCTTGTCAATGGTTAACTGTACCTGGAGTGTCTCCTGTGCATCATGCTGTTTAACCAGACTGAAGGTGTGTATGTCTTTTATATATATTGCAACTCCACCTCCTTTTCCTTTGCTACCCACTGTTTGGTGTCTGAATGTATGATAGAATAAGTAACTGGTATGGCTGGGGTGCTCTCTGCAGCTTTGGAAATCCTACATAACCCCCCTTTGCAGGCACAGAGATTCCTAGACTTTGTAAATGCAAGCACCTTGGACATGTTAGTGCATACACTTAGTGGAGGTGCAAACATATTGAACCAGGTACTTACAAATATGGGAGAATGCTGCAACTCCCCACCCCAGAGTTATATTGTTTACTCTCTGGCAAAGTCAGATCACAAAGTAGTCACCTTCAAAATAAGAATCAATTCTGTAACCGCAGCAAACCCTGAAATTACTTCAAGACAAACTACCTTTTATCAAATGATAACCTGTCAAGAATTCAGCTACTTCCTAACCCAGACAACTCAACAGCCTATATAAAAGTATTCACAGAAGCTCTGTACAGCCATGTCATTGACTGCATAGAGGCTGATGAGCCTACCAGACGTAAGCTCAAAACTAACCCAAAAAAAACAAACCACCCTGTTATAATCTAAAATTGAAAAGGTTTTACAGCAAAAGAAAAAAAATCATAGTTAAAATTAGGAAGTGTAACACCAAAATAGATAAAAACTCTCATCAAACTGAATAGATAACTAAGAGGTCTAATTAAGTTCCACAAAGCAAATTTTTAAAGTACAGGATAGTATGCCAGGCCAAGGATAGCCATAAGGTCTTCTTTAGTTATGTCTGAAACTTCAAAGGCAGTACACAATGGTGTGTCAAACTGTTGATAAATGGAGCCACATTCACAGAACTAGGAGATATAACAGATATTCTAGCTGATGAATTCAGCTACAACATTTTTACCTTCTCACCCTCTGCCAACACCTCCCCTGGAAATACCACCTAACATAGCCCCTCCAACTATCAGTAGGGAGCAGGTCTTGGATGTGCTCTCTAAGGCCATCCATACAGCCTTGATGGGCCCTGACAATATCCCAGGATGCCTCCTAAATAGCCTGAAATATGACCTATCAGGGGTCTGTATAGGCTTTGTGCCATTTGAATGGAGGACTGCAATGGTCATTCCTCTGCGCAAGAGTGTACCATCAATGGATCCCAGAAAGTATAGATCCATTAGTTTGATTAATCTCATATGCAAAGCTATGGAAATAATTATCATGAAAGTGATTAACATCATCATCATCATCATCAGCCCCCTTTTTCCCATTTTCTTTTCCTACATGGGGTCAGGGTATTGTGTTAACTGTTGCCAAATGCCAACTCTCTCAATTCAGTGCCACACTCCTGCCTTCTTCAACATTCGTGCCTGTCTGTCGCAGATCTTCTTTCACACAATCCATCCACCTCTTTGCTGGAAGCCCTCACTTCCTCTTATCTTCTTCCTGTATGTCCCAAATCTTCCTCACCAGATTGTCTTCTGCTTTTCTACACATGTCCAAACCACCGTAATCTGTTCTCTTTGATCTCTTCTGCAATTGGAGCTACTTTGGATTCTGCTGTTATGTCCTCATTTCTTCATCTGTCCCACAGTGTGTATCCTACCAACCCTTCTCGGTCACTTCCTTTCCATCACCTCCAGCTTCTTCAACTGTTCTGCCTTTACTGCCCAGGTTTCTGTACCATACAGTAGTATTGGCTACACCACTGCTTTGTACATCCTACTTTTCAGCTTCTTTGGCATTCTTCTGGCATAGACTATACCTGACACTCTATGCCAGTTGGCTGCAGACCCTCTGACTCTAGCTTTGACCTCTTCATTCAGACTTCCCTTCTTCTCAACCACCCCTCCCAGATATTTGAAGCTGTTCAACTATTCCACTTTTTTCCCTTCTATCTCTATTCTCAGCTTCTTCTGATTTTCCCAGTTTGCTGCCATTACCACCATCTTATCTGTGCTTAGTTTCATCCCATGTTCCTTCAATTTTGCATTCCATTCTCCTATCCTTTGTTGAAGTTCTAGCTCAGAGTCTACCTGTAATGCCACATTGTCTGCATACAGCAACTATGTTGATCTGTCCCCTCTGACCTGTTTGCTAATGTAGTCCGTCACCAGTATGAACAGCAGTGGGCTCAGAGCTGAACCCTGGTGTACACCCACTGCCACTGGGAATCCCTCTGTGAGGCCGAACACTACTTGTACTTGAGTAATTGGGTCCTTGTACATAGCCTGCACTAATTCTACCAATGTTTCTGGGACTTCAAACCACTGCAGTACTGCCCAGATCAGCTTTCTTGGGACCTTGTCATATGCTTTCTCCAAGTCTAGGAATGCCCAGTTAGACTCTCTCCTCATCTCTAGCTTCTTCTCAACTATCTGTCTCACTGCAAACATCGGGTCAATTGTCCTGCATCCTGATCTGCATCCAAACTGCTCATCTCCCATCTTACATTCTACTACTCTGTGTATCCATTTATCAATCACCCTTTCCAGAACGTTCATGCAATATGATAGGAGTTTGATGCCTCTGTACTGCCCAAAGCTATGGATGTCCCCTTTGTTTTTGTACACTAGCATGAGTATGCTTATTCTCCAGTCATCTGGGATACGCCTTTCTCTCCACACTGCTATTAATACCCTCAGGAGCCATTTCTCCCCTATCTCACCAAGCATCTTTATCATATCTGCTGTGACCTCATCTGAGCCTGCTGCTTTCCCTGAGTTCATTTTCCTTAGTGCTGTTCTTACTTCTTCTAGGGTGGGTTTCTCTTCTTCTCTCATCGTAGGCTGTTTCTGGGGCAGTACAGGATCTGTGGGGTTTTCTTCATTCAGAAACTGCTGGAAATACTCCTTCCATCTGCCTTTGATGTCCTGATTAACAATGACATAGGAAACTTTCAGACACTGGACCCAACCCAGTTTCTTTTTTGTCAAAGGCAGGCCATGCCTACTGAACTTGGTGGACTTCTTTGAGTAGGTCACAAAAGCAATGGATGAGGGAAAAATGGTGCAGACTGCCTACCTTGACTTAGCTAAACCATTTGATACAAGACTTTGTAAACAAACTCATGGAATTAGGCATAAACCCCTATGCAACGTACTGGATAGCCAGCTGGCTCACAGACAGGATCCAGGAAGTTAGGACTGGAGAGACCACCTTCACAAAGAAGCCAGTCACCAGTGGATCTGTGCTGGGTCCACTTCTCTTTGGCATCCATTTTTTGGAAGTCAAGGCAAATGTCAAGGGCATCTGGCTTACCAAGTTTGCAGATGATTGCAAGCCAGGAACAATCACAGAAATATCCCAAGATATTAACATCTTACATGAAGGATTACCACAGATGAGTGACATGTACAAAAGCCATGACTTACAACTCAAGGCCAAGAAATACACAGTAGTATCTTTTAGGAAGTCAGCTACCCAAGGAGACCACCTAATCGATAAAACACACCTTAAAGTAGACACAGTAGTCAGAGATTTGGGGACTCATGTAGATAGTAACCTGGCTTTCGACCAACATGTGTCTATGGTAGTAAGAAAATCATTCTATGTCATTCAACGTATAAGTAAGGGCATTGCATCTAAGTCCAGGGAAATCATCATGCCACTGCACCTAGCCCTCATCAGACCCATCATTGAGCATAATACCCCCTTTGGTATGTACCTGACCAGGCACATGCAACCACCTGAATGTCCACAGAGATTCCTCACAAAATGAATACAGGTCCCAAGCACAATGTCTTATGCAGAATGAATCAAAGCTTATCTCTATATTCTATTTCCTACAGACTGCAGAGAGGTGATTTATGCCTGGTATACAAGGCAGCCTTAGATCTCACTCTGATGCTCCTTTTGTAGATGCACAAAATGAACAGCACTGGAACTACTACATCTAAGGATTTAAACTTTGCTTGTGACTTAATAGAGCATGTTGGAGGGACAGGTATGTGTTCCAGAGAATCCTCATTCTCTGGAATAGGCTTTCCATCCATGTGAAGCAGAGCCTTTCCCTATCTCTATTCAAGCATAATGACAGGAAATGATAAATTCAGCACTGGTTTGACAGATATGTCACTAATGGACAGAGGTAGCTGTTAAATCATGTCCTAACTGACATACACTGTTTAAAATAATGTATGAGGCACTGCAACTCATGGGATATATTTGGGTTGCAAGTCTAGGTTTATAAAGGCCCCAGTGGTCGTTAGCCTGGAATATACCTATGAACCTATGAATTCAGTGCCACCCATCCTTCCAGTTTTAATACTGCTTGTCATGCTGAGGGCCTTGTTGACAGCAAGCTAAACAGGACAGATCAGATGTCCCTTTCTCCAGAAGTGACATTCAGGTTACCCAGCCCAAGCCACATCACAACCGGGAGACCTGCAGTTGTACTCGGAGATCCTTCTGGGCTCCTGCACTGCTTAGTCTGTCATGGACAATAAGACCAGGGACTTGGAGAAAGATCTTAATTTCTGTTGCTTGGCTCACACTCATCCTTTTGGTCATTTACCTGAGCTTGTGACCATATATGAGGATAGGGCCATAGACTTTCTGGTAAAATGAAAGGTTCATCCAAAGACTCAGCTCTTGCTTCTCCACAGTACTGTATGCTGCCTACTTTACTAATGCCACTGCCAATGTCATCTGGTCAGACTCCTCTTCTTCTCTGTCTTCATTTGTGAATAATACTCTCAGGTACTTTAACTCAATCAAGATAGCTGGTTTCCTTTCATTTGTAGGGAGCAATTCACCCTTTTCTGGGACAGAACCATAACCTATGATTTGATAGTGTTAATTTTCATCCCATCTGTTTCACACTCTGTATCACCCACTCCAGTGCTTGCTAGACATCAGAATCACATGAAGTGAACAGGACAACATCATCCACAAACAACAAAGATGCAGCCTTCATGTCCCCAAACTGGACACTCTTTAAACCTTGGCTGCACTAAGACATCTTATCCAGAAAAATCACAAACAGGAGGGGACATAAGACACACCCCTGGTGGAGCCCTACTCCCATGTTGAGCATATTTAATATTGTGCAGAGGTTATGTGCACAAATCTTACTTCTTAAATAAAACAACTGTAATGCATGCAAAAGCAGCAGCCTTGGGATGTCCTATTGCTGTAGCTATTGTCACAATACCTTCTAGAATACCTTGTTTCTTTTACGTATGTATGTATTACTATTGAATTGTAATTATATAATTCTGTGGAGCTTTTCTCCCCGGGCCTCCACTGAAAATGGGCTCTTCTTGGCCCAGTGGACTTTCCTGGTCAACAAATGCAATAAATAAATAATACCCAAATATAGGGTCATATGCATTCTTCAGCTCCAAAAACACATGTAGACAGTACTGGGCAATTCTTCTGACCCTTCAAAGGCTTCAAGTATCTTTGAAGGAACATGGAAAAATAAGAATAATATTAGGCACATGATCATACAGACCATACAATTCCTAGCCATATACACTTTTAAGCAGACACACAATAGCTGCCACTGCTCACATCAAGCAAGGCCATACATGTTAATCCAGGTTTGAATTTATATCTACCCAGCAAATCAAGACTTACCTTAATGGTTGCTAAACTAGCAGTTTGTTTAAATTGTAGTGATAACTTATTCCGCAGACTTGGAACACATTAAGTTAGGAACCTATCACTCCAGTGAGTCTTGTTTTGGTTGATATAGATTTAAGTCCCAAGAAGTAAAAAAGGAGTGGGTGTTTCATGGCTCAAAAAGTGAGACACAGATCACCTTGAAGCAACTTGCTTGTACAAGGAGAGGCATGCTAATCTCTTAGGATAATTAAGGATTTAAAGTCTTTAATTTTCTTGGTTAGAAATTGTTGAAGCCTTTCTAGTTGAGCAATATGCTTGAATTTGTACATACAAAGGAACATTTTTTGATGATGGGTCTGATAAAGGAAGAGTACAGTGGTAGAAGGAGTTATCTGGATCTTGGAGATATTTAGAAAGTCCTTCTGTATTGCACAGTTTATAAATAAAGAAATTGTGTCTAGACCTAAGGATGTCATTGTCTCCTTTACTCAGCCTTTATTAGGTCAGTCATTGACTATAATGCCCCCTTTGGCATGTATCTGTCGAGAAACATGCAGCAACTGGAATACCCACAGAGATACCTTACTAAAAGAATACAAGGCTTAAACAACATGTCCTACATGAACCCTGTCTTTTCAGGCTTGCTAGTTGTTGCTGAAGCACCTACCAAGGGGAGAAAATGCTGAGAGAAGAAAAGGAGCCACTTTTGTGATTTTAAGTATTTTCTTCTGATTTTTTGTTGTTTTATTGCTTTGCCGCCTACTTTTTGGCATTTTCTGGCTTGCTAAAGTTTATATCTGTAACAGTAACAGTACTTTGAACACATCTAGAGCCTGTTTACTGCATTTCCTGTGTTGCACTTAATTTAAAATCGTTTTTTCTCTAAAAACTGCATTTTACCTGATTTTGGCCTAGCACTCAAGTGTGGGGTCATTTATTGCACTGTTGTGATTATTTTGCTGCTTGTGTATCTCTGCTACCTTTAAACTACAACAAAAAGAAAAAAACAAACAAAAAAATGTTGCTTTTTCCCACTTTCTGAAAGTTCAGAAAATTCAGTTACAGATTTGCTGTTCTGAACTGTTTGGAAGTTTCTAGAATGCCAGTGCTTGCTTGGGCTAAAGGGATGCTCTGTGTTCAACAGTGGGAGTGGTTAACACTGAACAGCCTGCCTGTACCTGGAGGAGTGGTTACTACCTAGAAGCTGTAGTTTTATTGGCCATTTTGGGTCAATTCTAAACTCCTTGATCTCTCTCTCTTAAAACCCGGCTGCCTCATGGTTTTGGCGTCTTTTCAGGCTTGCTAGTTGTTGGTGAAGCACCTACCAAGGGGAGAAAACGCTGAGAGAAGAAAAGGAGCCACTTTTGTGATTTTAAGTATTTTCTTCTGATTTTTTTGTTAAGTTTTACTGCTTTGCCGCCTACTTTTTGGCATTTTCCGGCTTGCTAAAGTTTATATCTGTAATAGTAACAGTACTTGGAACACATCTAGAGCCTGTTTACTGCATTTCCTGTGTTGCACTTAATTTAAAATCATTTTTTTCTCTAAAAACTGCATTTTACCTGATTTTGGCCTGGCACTCAAGTGTGGGGTCATTTATTGCACTGTTGTGATTATTTTGCCACTTGTGTATCTCTGCTACCTTTAAACTACAACGAAAAGAAAAAAAAAAAAAATCTTGCTTTTTTCCCACTTTCTGAAAGTTAAGAAAGTTCAGTTACAGATTTGCTGTTCTGAACTGTTAGGTAGTTTCTAGAAGGCCAGTGCTTGTTTGGGCTAAAGGGAAGTCTCTGTGTTCACCAGTGGGAGTGGTTAACTCTGAACACCCTGCCTGTCCCTGGAGGAGTGGTTACTACCTAGAAGCTGTAGTTTTATTGGCCATTTTGGGTCAATTCTAAACTCCTTGATCTCTCTCTCTTAAAACCCGGCTGCCTCGTGGTTTTGGCATCTTTTCAGGCTTGCTAGTTGTTGCTGAAGCACCTACCAAGGGGAGAAAAGGCTGAGAGAAGAAAAGGAGCCACTTTTGTGATTTTAAGTATTTTCTTCTGATTTTTTGTTAAGTTTTACTGCTTTGCTGCCTACTTTTTGGCATTTTCTGGCTTGCTAAAGTTTATATCTGTAACGGTAACAGTACTTGGAACACATCTAGAGCCTGTTTACTGCATTTCCTGTGTTGCACTTAATTTAAAATCGTTTTTTTCTCTAAAAACTGCATTTTACCTGATTTTGGCCTAGCACTCAAGTGTGGAGTCATTTATTGCACTGTTGTGATTATTTTGCTGCTTGTGTATCTCTACTACCTTTAAACTACAACAAAAAGAAAAAAAATCTTGCTTTTTTCCCACTTTCTGAAAGTTAAGAAAGTTCAGTTACAGATTTGCTGTTCTGAACTGTTTGGAAGTTTCTAGAAGGCCGGTGCTTGCTTGGGCTAAAGGGAAGTCTCTGTGTTCACCAGTGGGAGTGGTTAACACTGAACAGCCTGCCTGTCCCTGGAGGAGTGGTTACTACCTAGAAGCTGTAGTTTTATTGGCCATTTTGGGTCAATTCTAAACTCCTTGATCTCTCTCTCTCTTAAAACCCTACAACTCTCTTTTTCCATGGTATTGCGAACTGAGCAGCATCGGGCAGCACCACCTAAACAGGTTTAAACTATTCCAGGCTCTACAAAGTCTGCTCTTCACTTTTTCCCTTAGAACTGTTCAAACTCTCAAGGTAATCACTCTATTCTCTTTCTAAAGCCCTGCACTTGCTCAGCTCTTATAAGGAAACACTAACTAATCAAAGCACTACACCCTCCTTGACTTTTCATAAGTATTAGGCTCCTGATTGGTCCTTCCTGATCAAGTGAAAAATTAGTTCCCTTCCCTAATCTGATCGGTAAAAAAACAGTTCCCTATACTAATCTGGTATGTCCAAGGGTCAGTTTCAAGGTTACTCTCCAATCCAGCTGGTGAATCTGGGAATTTTGAGGCAATGTTACAATTGCCTTATGTACACAGACAACCCTCTCCTCCTTCCAACAAACTCTAATACATGTGAGAGATGCAGTTACACAGCCCAACTGGAGGCAGAGCTCTCTCAACCCAAGACTGGCACAGTCAGTCAGGAGGAAAAGGTAACCACCCACACCACAAATCCAGTCTCACACAGACCTATTGCATCTGCATACCTAACACATAAATGCACAAAAACATACTTGGAGGCTCTAAATAAAAATCTGCATAAACAGCAAAGACCTCCTAAGCAGATATCCAAGCAACAGCCACCCCTCAAAAATACCCACAAATCACATATCTCACAAAATCAGTGTGCCTCACAGTCACAGCCCTTAAGGCCAAACAACACACCAAATACACTTGTTATAGGGGACTCTATTGTCCAGCACACTGACGTCCTGCTCATCAGACTGAACAAGGAGAAGGTCACTGTAAGCTGCCTGTCGGGTGCCAAGATCTGCCACATAATGCAAGCACTCAGGTCACTCCAAAGCAAGTACAAGTATGACTCCGTCATTGTCCATGCTGGTGTGAATGACCTGAGATGTACCTCCCTGGACTACATGAAAAGAGACATAGAGGAGCTCTCTGACCATGTAGCCCAGGCTGGTATGACCCTGACCTTGAGTAGCATCTTGCCCTCACCAAGAATGATGCCACAGTATAAAGACAAAATGATCAGTTTCAACAATTGGCTAAAGTATTGGTGTCATTCAAAGGGGATCCAGTGTCTGTCAGCCTGGGATGACATGCTCGACAAGCCATGTTGCTTCGCTAGGGATGGCTTGCACCTGTCACCCTTAGGCTTTCGTATACTGGCCAAGGCTCTTGCCACCCCCATAGTGCCTTTTTTAGGCAAGGCTCAAAAGACAAACCCACCTCCATAGACAGCCCAAGGATAAAAAAACTAAAGGTAATGCTACTCAATGCTAAAAGTCTAAACCTCAAGATGCACGTACTCGAGGCTCTCCTCAGTATGGAGAAAATTGATGTCTGTGCAGTAACAGAAACCTGGTTCAAGGCTCCTGAGAGCACCCCAGCACTACCAGGTTATAACTCATACCATGCGTTTCGGCCCCAAAACTCGGACTGAAGCACAAAAGGAGGGGGAGTATCTATATTCATCAAAGATATCTGCAGCTCCAGGTTAGTGGCACTGCACGAAGCATCAGAAACCATCCATGTGCAACTAACAGTGGGCAAAACTGCCTTTCAGTTTGTAGCCTGCTACAGAACACCCTCCCTATTACAGGAACACCACTTGGCATTCCTGAGAACACTGGAGAATATGAAGATCTCTCCAAACACTATGTTATTGGGTGACTTCAACTACCCAAACATTGACTGGGAAAACTACTCAAGCCCAAACACCCTCGCCCAACGGTTCCTTTAATTTATAAACTCTAACGCAATGGAACAACTGGTCACCACTCCCACAAGAGGGAACAACATATTGGACCTGGTCATCAACAACATGGGGACTCTATGTTCCACACCAGAGGTAAACCCCTCATTGGTAAGATCAGACCATAAAATAATTCCGTGGACATCCATATCCCATCCCCACCCACAGCCAAGGAAATCACTGTAAAGAATTTCTCAAAAGCCAACTTTGCACTTCTCAAGACTGAGGTGGAATCCTTCAAAGCCCCTGGGCCAGAGGATAATACAGCCCAATCCGCAGAATCCTTTATAAATGCATTCTATGAGCACCTGCAGGAATGCATGGATCATGCTATCCCACATAAAAGCAAGACTCACTCCTCCAAAAACAGGAGACCGGTCTGGTGGACCCCGGCCATAAATAAACTATACAACAGAAGGAGGAAGCTACTACATGACAGAGCAAAATCCCAAAAAGGGAAGGCATCTCTGATCAGTATTAGCAAGAAACTTCGATCCCTCATAAAATCATCAAAGGCCAGTTTCGAAAGAAAAATTGCCCTAGACACGAAAGATAATCACAAGGCCTTCTTTAGTTATGGCAGGAACATGGGCGGAAACAACCAGATATGCTCTGAATTGTTGCATAACGGTACAAAATATACCGAACCTACAGACATAGCCAACATCCTGGCAGACAGATTCAGCGCAAACTTCTCCCCCCTTCCCCCCCAAAGGAGCAAATGCCTATCCCAACTGAATGTAACCTCCCTGACATCACAGATGCACAGGTGAAAGCTGCCCTCTCCAAAGCAAAAAACACAGCATCTATGGGACTGGACGGTGTCCCAGGCTGTGTCTTACATGAGCTCCAAGAAGAACTGAACCCTCACATTAAGTCACTGTTCAAACTTAGCCTTACTACAGGATATGTACCCAAAGAATGGCGTACAGCTACAGTGGTCCCACTCCACAAAGGTGGTGCCACAACGGACCCTGGAAACTATCACCCCATAAGCCTGACTAGTCTGGTCTGTAAAGCTATGGAGCGTATTATCATGGAACTCATAAACAAAGACATTGGGAGCCTCCAGACACTGGACCCTACCCAGTTCGGCTTTGTTAAGGGCAGATCTTGCCTCTTAAACCTAGTTGATTTCTTTGAAACAGTTACCAAAGCCATAGATGAGGGCAAGGTAGTCCACACAGCCTACCTGGACCTCGCAAAAGCCTACAACACAATACCCCACTCGGGCATCATAAATAAGCTTACCAGCTTAAATATCAATCCCTATATCACAAGATGGGCTGCAAACTGGCTCAGAGATAGAACCCACATGGTCAGAATCACAGGTGCCATGTCCGAATCCAAACCAGTTACAAGTGGCATCCCACAGGGTTCAGTTCTGGGACCTCTCTTGTTCGGTATATACTTCTCTGAGGTTCAGGCTAACAAGGGGGGATTATGGCTGACAAAGTTCACAGATGACTGCAAACTGGGGGCCATAATAGAATCTCCAGTTGACACAAGCATCCTCCAAAAGGGTCTCACAGAGATGGATGCTTGGTGCCAGAGCCACTGCCTCAAGCACATCTAAATCAAGAGAGGTCATTATGCCCCTCTATTCGTCACTCATCAGGCCCATAATTGAATACAGTGCCCCTTTTGGGATGTACCTTACCCAACACCTGCAGCAACTGGACAGACCCCAAAAGTACCTCACCAAGAGGATCATGGGCTACAACCAGATGTCCTATGCAGCTCGACTAAAGAAACTCCAGCTCTACTCAGTTGCTTACCGCCTACTCAGAGGCGATCTATGCCTGACGTACAAAGCCATGTCAAACCCAGAATTAATGGACATGCTCCACCTCAAAAATTCCAAGTCCCTTAGAGCCACACGTTCCAGGGACCTAAACCTCAGCACAAAAATAAATAGGACATGCTGGAGGGACAGATTAATTTCCCAGAGGCTCCCCTCACTCTGGAATAGAATCCCAATTCATGTTGGACATAGCCCCTCGCTGACCCTCTTCAAGCGAAATCTGGACGCGTGGATGGGAAATCGCAAATTCACCCCTGGGATCTCTTCTGTGTCCCTGCTAGACACAGGCACAGTAAACTAATCTTAAAAGGGTACCTTCTGTGACCTACTTTACAGAGGCACAGTAGGCTAATCTAATAGGGAGGCAGAAGCCAAATACACTCTGGCTAGGCTTATAAATGGCCTAGGGCAGATAGCCTAGTATCTACCTATGAACCTATGAACCTATACTCAGTATTCTACAGACTGCTAAGAGGTGACCTGTGTCTGGCATACTAGGCATCCTCCGACCCAATACTCATGGATTTACTGTACATGACATAGTCAAATGGGATCAGAAATACTCGGTTTAGAGATCTAAACCTTTTCTGCAACATCAACAGAACAGTTTAGAGGGACAGGTATATATTTCGCCGAGGATATCACTGGTATGGAACAGACTCACCATATACATAAAAGAAAGCTCATCCCTGTCCATTTTCAAGTGCAACTTATATCTATGAATGGAAAACTGAAATTTTACCCCACAAGTTGCTCCCTGGACAGAAGCAGCTCCTAAATGCTTTATCCCATGCATGGGTCACCTCAAATTATCTATGGTACTGTATGTCTAATTATTGACCATGGGAAATGTAAGGTCAATCTATAACCAAATGGGATAGGACATTTCAAGCACAGAAATGGAAATTGGCTAGGATTAAAATGGCTCACAAGGGCAACAAACATAGTATTTACCTATGACTCTATGAACCTACTTCTTTTCCAGTTTAGAAGAGCTTAAAATTATCTTGGAATGTAGTCCATTTCATTTTATATTGTGCTATTCCACTGAATATCACAATGACTGCATTAGATCCATAAGTTCACAGGTTCATATTAAGTAGTAGGCAATCCACTATTATAGGGACAGAAGCTAGTAGCCTAGTTAGCCACGAGGGCTGCTTGTGCCTTCACTAACATCATGGCAATGAGGACATTTTGTAGGCCTAACTCCACCCTTCCGTCCCTGGGTTGGGAGGATGAGCTACTCATGTCATAATAGTTTCCTACACTGACTGCCCCTGCTAAATACATGCACCTATACTCTTACTGATGAAGGGTACCACCAGTCAGTGGCTTGGCGAGAGAAAGCTCACACACAGAATGCACACCACAAGACTGGCCCTTCTCTGAGGAACTGTGGCTCATCATCTCATTTAGGAGCATCACTTGATTCTTTTTAAACATTTATTGTTATAGAAGACCTGTACTCCTATGAGAAGTAACAGACTGTTTCCCCCGCAGTCTTAACAAAATATCAGTACCATCAGCTTGTAAGAATGCCCCATCCCATTCCTAATTTCCTGCAGCAGACCTTAAAAGCTAAGGTCAGTTCCTATCTCTTAAAATGCCATACATGAAGTGTTTCTCTGTAGATTAGTATGCAGATCATCATATCACATGTGCATCTGAAAACAGTAAATTTTCCCTATATTTGTATCTTCAATATTTCAGTTTTAACTCGGTTATTTGTAAGCTGGGCTAATGAAATAATGAATCCCTTTGAATTATTCTTCTGTCATGATCTGAGACACAAGGGTAATAGCAAAAAATGTACATGTGGACAATTTAGAGTAATAAGTCAGCTTCATTTTTTGGGTAAGAGGAATCCAGATTATACACAGGAAGCTAGTTCCAACTCAGGGAGACAAATGGCAGGACCAAACCTTGCACTTTGAACCTTCAGGCCAGCAAAACTAATCAGTATGGTCTGGGATATGCCATTTTCTCATGTTTCTATAATAGTTGAAAAGGCCTTTGTAAGATGTTCACCAAATCATTCCTGTTTTCATTCTCCTACTGAAGTTTAAGAATATTTTACAACAATTTTCTACAGCTGTTAATTCAGTACTTTCTTGTCTAAGCATACCATTTAGTAAGTGAACGGCCTTCTTGGAACTAACATTGACACATATATCTATACTCTTAGGACGGGTGGTGCAACATGTCCCTGCTGTCAAATACTGTGTCCCTATCGCTGATCTTAGGTAGAGGTAGCTGTGGCAGGGCAACTTAGGTAGGGTGCTTCCTTCATTTTGCTACACTGTAAGAGTTGCAGCTAGAGCTTTCCTTAATTTCCATCTATTCTGCTGGGTTCCACTCACGACCCAGACAATGAATCACAGAGATATAAAGACTCTGTAAGAGTGTCCAAATCATTGTCTAGATCACAGTGGGTGGGGCCAACTAGAAATCCCAGAAACTTTCAATGACAGAACATAAAGGCACTCACAGTGTCAGGAGTATGTGTTCAGAGGTGTTGTGAGGAATAGTCTAGTTTGTAGCATGTAAGTTTTTTCTTACCATGGCAGGCAAACAGACATAGCTCCTAGTTGTCTCTGATTTTACCTCATGTTTTTGCCCTTGTCCACATAAAATGTGTGACTTCTGGGAAAAGACTAAAGAATGCAGTCAGTCATAGGTTA
>NC_056728.1:238213644-238298644 GCF_019279795.1 Protopterus annectens | reverse complement strand
AAGTGGATAAGGGGGTACAGTAGTTATTATGAAGTCAAATGATTATAGTAGTGCAATTTTTGAATTGCTAAAAGATGAAAAGTGTTACAAGCATGTCACATCTGAACACATCAAGAGATGCTTTTTAAGAGTGGACACTATCGTATTTGATTATTGTTTGTCTTATTGGTCAAGATTGTCACATGATCTTTGGTTTTGTGTTGATATGGGTGGTGATTTGGGTAAGTGTTTGTTTCTGAGGAAGTTCTAATTTTATTAAAGAGAACAAAAGCACTAAAGATTTGGTTTCCGGTTCCTTCCATGGTGGCCAAGCTAGTACTTTTGTGCCCATTCATTTATTTTGTTTATTTTGTTAGTGAGTGTTTTTGTTGTGGAATATGATTGTACTGGTTTGGCTATGGCTGGAGTGGAGTCTACACAGGACACATTATTGAATCTTACCACCCACCCTGTTCCTGAGAACTTTTTGGCTGTAAGTGAGAACATTCCACTGTTGTTTCTGGAGCTATTTGTGATGGTTTTTCCCATTTCTATGGAAACAGGAGTGGCCATGTTGAAGTGTGTGATAGCGACGATGACGTTCATTTAATGCCTATACAGCACTCCTTGGTCAACATCTCCAATTCTAGAAGCGGGGACAATAATTTCTCTTTGAACAACTTTTCTTCTAACACGTTGGGAGCTACAAAAATGATCTCTTGTCAACTATGTTAAGGTACAGCACTCCTTGGTCAACATCTCCAATTCTAGAAGCGGGGACAATAATTTCTCTTTGAACAACTTTTCTTCTAACACGTTGGGAGCTACAGAAAACAATGATCTTGTCAACTATGTTTTTAAGGATGTTGGAAATCCTTTTTGCGTGGACAGTAACAATCTTGGTTCACAAGTAAGTGCACTAGCTGAGAACTCTTTTGGTAATTATTTTGAGATTTGTAAGAGTGATATTTTCAAACTGGAGTGATTTTCTATAAAAACTATCTCCTTACAGTTAGAAGTAGGTTATTTGGATGAGAGTGTCAAACGTGGTTGTGTGCCACGTGGATTAAGGGTATACAAGTTTCCTAACTGTATTAATTATGGTGACATTCTTTATCAGCAACTAGTTTAATTATTCAACAACACTGGCTTGTCAGTTATGAAACTATTAATTCAACATTATAGAGGAGAATTGGCTGTTTATAAGGTTGAAATGGAGAGTTTGGATGCAAAGATTAAAGCATCCAACAGTTTTTGGTCACATTTTGCACTTTATTCCAGTATTATAGCCAAAGTAGATAGACACAAAGCCTCCATTGTTTCTAGGAAGCAGGATAAATTAAGGAGAGACCTTACTGCTTATGCCAATAACTCTGCTTACCCCATCATAGCTTCACGAAGAGAAGCTGGGGTCACAACTGAACAGGCAGAACAAACTGGTGGTATAAAATGACAGGTGTTAGTACTGCTGCACCAGTAGTTGTTCAACCAGGTCCAAGTACCAATGGATGAGGCAATCATGTTAATGTAACGGTTGAACCGGTTGTACCATCTACTTCTTTGAGTTCATCTGCATCTACCACCAATGTTTCCGGACATTTCTTAATGGGCTGTTTGGGGAACAAAAAAATTCTGAAGTGGTCCAACAATGTCCAGAACAAAACCAAGGACTGTGGGAGGAACTGGAAGAGGAATTAAATTTCCAGATTGGCATTTTGAACTTAAGTGGTGATACCCTCACTAAGGACACTGTTTCTGTGTTAAGACATGTTTTTTCATTTATCCCATCTAATAAAGTTGACATCACTAAGCTGATTATTGACTTTAAATTATATTTAAGGAAATTAAATCTTAAATACATTTTTGATGGGATACCTGTTCTTGACCAATCAGTTGAGGGGTTTGAAGGGAAAAATACTTATAATCCATCATTGAACCCCACTTTACAAGTTTTTAATGATTTGTGCGAGAACCAATTTAAGAATATGTGTTGTGGTTCAAAAAAAGCATTTAACCTTTCCATTGATGAGAGGGTTGCTCTACATGATTTGGCTTCTTACAATAACATACAAGTTATGAAAGCAGATATAAGGGGGTACAATAGTTATTATGAAATCAAATTATTATAGTAGAGCAAGTTTTAATTTTGTGTTTATATGGGTGGTGATTTGGGTAAGTGTTTGTTTCTGAGGAAGTTCTAACTTTATTAAACAGAATGAAAGCACTAAAGATTTGGTGTCCGGTTCCTTCCATGGTGGCCAAGCTAGTACGTTTGTGTCCATTCATTTATTTTGTTCATTTGGTTAGTGAGTGTTTTTATTTGAAGGCAACACTAATTTTTATGTTTTTCCAGATAAAGAGATGGGCATTATAGAATGGTTGAAGCAAAAATGTAAAAGAAAAGTTATTATGCAAGTGTCACAATAACATCATCATTCAAAGCTCTCTAGCTTCTGCTAAGTGTTCAGTTAAAATGACCCTGCCAAAAGCAGCTTAGCTGAACATTGTTAGAACTTAATAACTCACATTTATTTTACAAATTTTTGCAATTTAATGCATTAATGTTACTGGTCAAAGCCCTTTAACAGTGAAAAACACCATAAATCTTTTATAGGGAAGTACAAATATATAACAAATGGTAGTACAGTGTTATAGGCCAGCAGTGAATTATTGTACAGGTCAAGCTGGCTTACGGAAATTGTACATTATGCAATGCAGCACAGTCAGCATAACACTAAACAGATGCTCATGTTTTACTTCCAGGTCATATGTACATATGTCAAAAGCCTCACTGCCTTTAGTATACTTGAGCTAAGACTTGATAGCTGATAGTCTCCTCATCTGTTTATGCTGGCAGGCAGACATTGCAACACCATTTAATTGGGAACTGGATAATATCCATTAGGTTATCCCACAGCTGGTGCACATACTGTTGATAGGAAGTGAGCCTGAAGTCTATTTTGAGATAGGATAGCACTGCATAGCTGCTTCTGTCAACAGAAAGTATTTTTTTATATTTCAGAATGACTGTTCTTAAGGTCCTGTCCCCTAAACTTGATGCATGTGAAACATCTAAACAAGGAACTTTTCAGAGGACCTAAGTCACTGTTTGTGTATAATATGAGATTATAATAACATAATTTAAGATTGGTTTCTGCTGCTTTGTTTGCAGAAGAACTCTATCAGGGGTTAAGCAAGGAAGAAGGCTGGTATAGCCAAAACTGGTATTCTGTAGAATCTTGGAATGTTGTAATAAAGTACTTTACATTTATGTGATTTTGTGCTGTTTTTCACCACAGTGGGTGAGTGCTGGCTGTTTGAGTTTGTATCTATCAGGGATTTTCAATAAACTACTTCAGTGTGTAAATAATTTGATCCACGATGGTCATTCCTTTTCATGCCAGCTTCAAATTTAGTTATATAGGACATCATTAGCTTTTCCTGTGTTCCTTACCTTACCTTAATTCAAGGTAAATTAGTTCAATTAGTTCAATTGCCTTATTAAGTCTCTGAAAATATGAAGAGATCTGCACTATTCATACTCATAAGTGTCTTCATAAACTTATAAAAAGATTATCTACATTCTTCATTTTAGATACATTAAGATACAGAGTGCAAATCTTATTTAAGATAATTGTGTATTTTCTACTGTATTTTGGCTTTTAAAAATCTGCCATCAATGGATATTATACTTTTGAAATAATAAGAAATGTTTCTTCTCAATTTTCAGGTACATCTGTTGCTGCTTTTATATTATCTAGAGAAATTATTATTCTGAAAATTGAATAACATTGACCAGAAGCAAAATTATAATCAAGAGATTTAGAAATTGAATGTACTCCTGTAATTTGTGTAATTTTAAATATTTTTGCAGCAATGTTGTCACAGTCATGCTCTCATATTATTTGAATTACTAGTCCAATGCCATGCTTAATAAAACATGAATATGATGTCCATACAGCACTGTGGGCCAAAATAATTAAACTTCCTGTTTCCCTGACATTCTCCCATAGCTTTTGCATAAGAACCCATTTCTTTCTAGCTACAGAAACATAAACAGAACATGCTGGAGAGACAGATATGTGTCCCAGAGACTGCTTCTCCTATGGAGCAGACTTCCCATCCATGTGAAGCTGGGTTTGTCCCTTACCCAGTTGAACCACAACCTAGACAAGTGGATGGAGAACAGGAAATTTACACCAGGCCTGGCACCCATGTCCCTTATGGACAGAGGTAGCTTATAATTGCCTGGCCCTCATTGTCCTATTTGGATGCAGGACATCATTATTCTTTTGGGAAAACTTGGCTAGGTTCAGAAAGGCCCCTTGGGTTGTTAGCCTAGTAACAGTCTATGAATCTATAAATCTATGAATCGATGAATCTATGAGTCCGTGAGCAGAGTACTGGAAAACCCTACGAATTTATCAGTTAAGTAGACTGGCAGAGAAAGAGAGAGAGAGAGATCATTTATTGTGGTAACTAGGCAAAATGTAATAAAGGGCAATGTTCTCATTTTTAGGGGTATACAGGAAAGTATGCATGGAAGTATATTTATCATATAGAAATAAGATGACACACAGATAAATGTGAAGAGTAGAAGTATATAAGGCAAGTAATGTTTAGTACACTAATGGATATTTCCAGTTGAGAACCTGAAGTTTATATAAGGCTTCTGGGTATGTGTACAATAGATGCAGAATTACTTTCTATGTTAAAAAGCACATCAAAACCAACAAAAAGAAACTGAACATATACTCAGGTATTTCTATAAATGGAAAAGCAACTGAATTATACAGAGATGACATTTTACCTTCACAAACAGATTCTAATAGTCTAACTTTCAGCTTCTTTGGTCTGCCTAATGGGCAGGTACCTCATGGGTGCATCCAACAATGTATACAACATAGTTACTGCTACAAATGAAACAATTGTTTGAAACAAATGGCATACCAATAACTGAACAAACGTACAGGTTTCTAATATGTAATCAGAGTTTTGCCACTAAAAGATCCAAATGCCTATAAAGGTAAATTTGTATAAAAAATGTATTAGTAAATCACAATGTCTGGTGCTCCTGCTATATGATAAGATATGTTTCTTCAAATAATATGACAGTGATCTACCATAAGTTTTATAAATTCATATCAAAAATTTGCAAAAGGAATTGCAAAAAAAATTCATACTTTGTTCAGGATCTCTTTTACATATTATTTGATGCTCCTGTGGCTTCTGGGTGGCAGGTATTAAAGTTTTAAGTTTGGTCAGGCATCTCTGGAACCATTGAGTATTGTGTTTGTTATCCATAAACCTTTTAAAAAGATCTTGTTTATTCATTTCAAACTCTAGATCATGTGTGATGTTAGCACATGCCCTATACAGTTCAGCATATTGCAGGGAAGTTGAAAGATGAGGAAGGTGATGATAGACCACATGCCTGCTATTAGCTGCAGTGAGCGTCTTCTAAAGTTTACTTTCAAGAACATGAGCTATTCTTCCAATCAAGGTAACATCCAAAAAAGTATATAAACAATGCCTATCTCCGCTGTGATCATAATCCCGGAGAGATGTTATAAAGAATGGACAGAAAATTCCAAAAGTTGCGTTGATTGTCCATAAAGACGGATATGAAATAATCTATATAGTAACCATAGAACTTCATATTCTGGTGAGGAAGAAGCTTTTTATCCACAAAATTCATATAGATATTTGCATAATTGGAGATGTAACCTGATGGCTGTGACTATGAGCTATAGATACAATTCTTTGGTGGTATCCAAGAAAAAAATCTGTTTCAAACAGAAAGAGAACAGGCTTAAAATGAAATTAGATGTTGGGTCTTCCACCAAAAAAAAAAGACAGCATGCATCCCATGTTAATGTTGGACAGCAGTATAAAGGGTAACCCAGAAACAATCTGAATTTAAATGAGCAATGGCAGGTTTGTCTCAGTTATCAAAATGTCATGGCCTATGTCTATGTTAACAGTGGGATGATTCTAGATGGGAATGTAGGAGGTAAGGATGGTGAAGAAATTAAATGCCTTAGAACTTTTACAGATTGTCTTGTGTCTTCAAGTTATACCATTCTTGTTTGTAGCTGGGAGTGACCCTTTAAATCATAATAACCCAGGTGAGCAAGTCAGCCTAAAATAGTTGCTTTAAGCCAGGGACAGATTTAGCACAATGTGACCTAGGCAGTTGCCTAGGCCCTAGTGCTGTCTGGGGGAGCCTGGCCAAGGAAAAAAATAATTAAAGAAATGCTTTCTTCCTGCAATATTAATTTACAACATTTTAAGATAATGTCCTGCTTTTAAAAAGAGGACTTTTTCCTTGGCATGGAGAGAAAGAGCTCCAGTCTCTTTCATTGGCTGGAGCTGACATGCACAGCAAATGAGAAGACCAGGAAACTGGCGCCTAAAACAGAAGATGAGGTAGACTGATTTCTTTCAGCAGCATTATGAAGTGCTGAATGGAATATGTATTCATTTCTTTCAGCCTTATGAAGCAAAGCAAGCTCAGGAGATTGTTTTATGTAGTGAACCTTTTCTTCAGGAGAACAAAAAGCCAAACATCAACAATAGCAAGATGCACTTAACAGGTAATCTACAACATTAAGGGTGTGTGAAGGGGAGCATGCTTGCATTTCTTATGTGTGTGTGTAATGCCCAGTTAGAGAGCATTGTCTACTTAGGAGACTTGCTCATAGTTATACAAACACAGACCTTGTACCTTAGCTACAGGAGGCAAGAGGTTTAATCCCCACACTAACTGTCAGACCTCATTAACTTTTTTTGGTACATCACTGAGGATTACAATTAATCAATGTCAGTGAAAAGCGTGATGGGTCCCAGATATCAAGGAGACTCAATTCTCACCACTGACTCTGGTGAGGGATGGTCACAAAGAACAAACATGGATTCACACAGTATTTTCAGATGCAGCTTCCTGCACCCAGCACAATTTCCATTAAGAGCACACAGGGAGCATGCTCCAGACCTGGAGCTAGACTCTATTTCTCTCTCTCCAGGCCCACACAAAACTCCGCAATGACCACTTTGGAGTTCTGTGTCTCTGTTCCCAGCAGCTGATACACACACTTGGATATTTGATTTTCATACACACATACACATCTCAAAAAGCTGGCACAAATTTACTAGCTGTGGCCCTTTCTGCCAAGACTGTGAGGTTGCCATGCTGCCACCAGTCAGCTACCCTAAAGCTCTTACAAAGGGTACCCAGTTATACTGTGTAAAATTAATACTAATGCAAATGGTAGGGTGTGGTCAAAGCAGCAAGGCTTTCAGGAGCACCCACTGTCACTAAAACAAGCATAAGTACACTCAAGATGTTAAAAGTATTCTCTAAAGAACCAGCCACAATGAAAAGTATTAAAATATTTAATGAAAAACAATAAAACAAAAAACAGGAGTATACTGAATACAATAAACAACAGAGTTTCAACCATATAGATATAAAAAATAATACACTCACAGATCCAGAAAACAATACTAAACTATTCTCACTAAATGTCCCTGTCTGACTAAAGAATTACTGCTCCCCAGTTACTTACTAAAGCAATGCAAGCTTCTGTGTGCTGAGTGTCTTACCACAGCAAAAGCCAGATGACGCCTATCTTTGTCTGTGTGGATGTGTGAGATATATATCTTGTCAGAAATATTTCCTGTCAGGTTTCAATGTGCTGCTGCGAGAGTTCCAAAGAAACCAGATGCTGGTTAGAGGATGACATCACCTCTGGTCACCTGACTCTGGTACAATACACACACAGAGCTTTGCTAAGATCTGTGAGAGCATCTGAAAGCTATAACACAATTTCAAACATTCCACCCTTCAAGGGAACTCTGGTAAGCATACATATTTGATCTGTTACAGCAATACAACCTAATGTACACACATATATTATTTCTGTCCAGCAGGAACTACTATTGATGTATTTGTGACACAAGTAACTTTACAAATATATTTTTTAACTCAAACATTTGTACAAATCAGTGTGATAGTCAAATTCTTTACAAAACTCCAGCTAGCTAGCTAGCTATGCTGGCATATGTATTGCCCTACTCTCCCTGGCACAGATGGCACTACCTCAAACATCACAATAAGTTTCACAGTTTTTGTAGTTCAAAAATACATGTTGATGCAAAACCTGTTGTTATGGTAACTTTAAGTGATTTAGAGTAGTCTGTTCTTATCTGACTCCAGTTTTGCAGAACATCTCTGATTTTGCTCCATATTTATACATTGATCTTGAACAAGTCACTTAACTAGACAGTGCTCGATGACAAATGGAAATTTGGGCTAGGTTTCTCAATGGTCCCCTGGGCTGCTAGTCTAGTAGCTACCTACGAACCAGAGTAGTTATTCTGTAAAGGAAGGAAACTGATTGCAGTGAGCAGGAGCAATGCATCATGTGTGCCATGTTCTTTTGGTGTTGTCCTTGGATTGCTTAATGTTGACAGTGTGTTTATTATTATTTAACTGTGAAAGAAAACTATGAGTTTAATGTTAATATTTTCACTATGAATACTTTTTTATTTAGCTTATTTTTGCTTGCAGAATTATATGATGTGCAGTGTGTTTGGGCTACGAAGTTTCTGTAGCAGTTACTGCAGATTAGTGAGGCTGTGAGCAGTTAAAGAGCTGCTTCCTGTAGTAATTGGTTGGATTCCGTCAGGACTTTGCCAGGTTCTATCACCAATCAGTACTCCTGGGCTTCTCCTGAAAAGGGACACTTGTCCTTCCCCATTGTTATGTGATCTTGTAGCGTATATATGTAATTAGTAGAGGGTACGGGCACTGCCCACACATAGGGGGTGCAGCAAAAGTGTGAAGTGTTTTCTTTTTTTGTTGCTTTGACTTTGATCCCTTAGGATCAATATTTTGGTGTTCCCTATTGTGCTACTTCAATGTCCACTTGTTATTAAAAAAGAAAATAAAGTAAAAATAATGGCAAGCTGTCTAATATGAATTTGTTTATTAAAAGAACAAGTACTTTATCTTATTTTACCATGTAGGACGTCTTCAGACAAAATCATCTCAGAAAAATAAAGCTTTAAAATACACTTTCAGTTAATTTTAGTTCAATCAAATTAAAGTGCACACATTACATCATTAAGTATACAATGTATTAAAATTTGCTCACACACAATTTAACTTCCTTGCTTTTTACATCGGCTTAATACTTGCAACTTTGTTTAGTATTGGTAAAATATTTGCACCTAATATGTTTCTTTGTTATCCAAATGCAGCTCAACATCTCCTCTATTGATGTATACCACAGCTCTTTACAAAAAAAATCTATATGATGCATTGGGTAAGGCACAAGCATTTTGCCACATAAACTAATAGTGTAAAAGCACAAGCAAATTCACCATTTCTTCCAAATGTCCTCCTCGGTTTTAGTGTGAATAAAATAAGGATTATACATCATGTACTTATACTATTTACATTCCCCACATTTATATGTCCCATTAGGTTTATTTGAGACACATTTGTCAACAGTATTTGTATTCATTTCTAATAAACTCTTTAAATTGTGCCCCTTTTCATTATAACATTTAGGACTTTTACATACTAATCCTTCCAACACTGGAATTGCATGTAAAATAGTCTAATTATTTTCAGTAACTGTTTTATGCCACTTGAGACAACACTAAAGTAATCCCCTATTATAATATCAGATTTAACTTAGGCACTGTTGAATTTTGTTTTATCTGCCAGAAGTACTGGCTTATAGCAAATGTTCTTATCTTTTCATATTATCAGTTATGTTTATGACACCTCTAAATGGATATCCAAATTGCAGAAACATTTTGCATAATAGTTACATTTGTTCAACAAACTCTTCATCCATCTTCTTGAATGGCTCCTCCATCTTGGATCGGATGATTACCATACAGTTCAGCTATTTATATATAATTAGCATGCCATAATCTTTACTGTGTTTGCGCAGCTACACACACCATGTAGAGCCACTTAATGAATACAAAATGGTGTGATATCATGTCTGTGTCATGCTGCAGTGCACACACAGTTTTAGCAGAATGTGTAGGCTTTATGAATCTGTAGCAATAACTATTTATTTTTTAATGGTCAATTTTACCAACAGGTAGCAGGAGTAGCTATGGGAGCTGCTACAGCCCTCAATATTGTCAACATTTTAATGGTCCCTGAAGGGAAACATATGTTTTTTAATTGGGATATATTCACCAAATTGCATTATTTCTGCATTTTACTGATGACAGGTTTTTGTATGTGGAAAGGAACAAATGAAGAAATATATGCATTTGTAGAAAAGCTGAACAGTATACTGAATATTTAAGTTGTAAATGTAACAAGTCATTTGGATGTATTACATTTTTGGATATGGACTTTTAGAAGACTTTCAAAACAATAATTTTAGAACTAGAACTCTTTTAGGAAGGCCTGTTACAGAAGCAGTTTTGTGCATTTTATGAGTGGATACCCCAAGCAAATGAAGCATAACATTTACTGACCAGAGTTAGCACTAGAAACTTGGCTGATGACGCCCAAAAGAAATGTACACACACCAACAGAAGAATGCTATAATGAGGCACACACTCAAACAAGAAGTATCATAGAGCATGTGTGTGGGCTGCTGAAGTTGTAATTTTAGTGCTAGATACATATGGGGGAGCCCTGCAGTACAATTCCCGTACATGTGCTGAAATCTTCATCATCTGTGCCATCCTTCACAACATTATCTTGAGAAAACAGCTTCAGCAGGCTCAACAAGGGGAAGGGCCACATATTCCACCACCACTGGCAAGATCACCACAGCCACACACAGGTGAGGTGTCAGAGGGGGAACCAGCAGCTATTGTGGGTGAAGGCAGAAGTAGGCATACACAGCATGCCCTTGCACTGGCCAAGAGGCAACCAACAGCACACACACTCACTACCTAAGGGGCTAAAATCTTCATCCTGTAACATTGATGCCAGGCAACACTCACAACCTTTACTTACCCATATAATGGCTGTATACTGCTAGCATCCGACAGAGTCAGCCACAAACTAAAACTCTTGTAACTGTTGAATTGCGAAGGTAAGTGTTGAATCTGGAATATAAAAATAAATAACTAAGAGTACAAATGAATGGCATATCCTTGCATACTGTTACTTGCTAGAGTAAGTATCTATAAGGTGGGTGATTTTTACAGCAATGACATCAAGATGTGACAGCAGTGACTTATGTGTCTTGTATCAACTAATAGGCCTCATGAATTAAAGATTAACACATTCATACCTCTCAAAAGCACAGATTTTCACAGAATGTCCACAGTTTGGCCTCATACTTTTGTCCTGACAAATCATTAAAGAGTGAAGTTAGAAAATAATGACATACATTTCAGTTCCAGACTTCATACACCACAGAAAAATCATAAAAATAGTAACACAAAATATGTTATTCTATCAACAGTCTAAATTTGTAAGACCAAAATATTTAAAAAGTCTCCCCATTGTTGGGCCTTTGTCCCATTTTTATTCATGGCATGGTCCAGCTTTGTTACCCTAAGAGTTTGGGAGGGATGCACATATTACAAAAACCTGTAATATATTATAATTTGCAAAACAAAGCCTAAACATCCTGCTGGCCAACTTCGCCTATCTTTCTCACTATGCAAAAAATGGAATTCCCTTCCCTCCACACTAAGAACCATACCAAACTCAGAAAACTTCAAAACCCAACTATTCAAACACCTGTCCACTAAATGGAAATGTACCTGCCTTCACCCAACCTAATCCAAGGGGGTTCTCACTCTGGTTCCTAAGCTCTACAACTCTCATAGTTATCTTCCTATGAGCCTATCTAAGCTCTCAACAATTTCTATAGCTTATCTCTAAGCTCTCACCTCCTACAGCTACCCTCCCACAGCCCAACCTTGTAAATATTGTAAATAGCATTCTACTGTTGATGTGTGTATGTAAAGCGTATTTACATTTTCTTAAAAGGTTTGTATGCAAACTGTTTCCACACCTAACCCATATCTGCTTTCCTCAAATGAAACTGTGTGATCCCTACCTTCAAGCTTAATGAATTTGTTATCTATGCATGATACTGAATGCATTTATGAGTAACTATTCTATGTAAGATCTTTAATATCAACTATCATTTGTATCTAAATTGTATAATGCATCTTGGAGCTTTTGTCTCCAGGCCTCCACTGAAAATGGGTCAATTTGGCCCAGTGGACTTCCCCGGTAATCAAATTGCAAATAAATAAATAAAATAATAAATAAAACAGCATTACAAACACAGATATACTAAGCACTAAGCCAGCTATTTGTCATCAGAATTAGACAAAAGAATTATGTATCCCTGAGTCCAAAAGATAGAATGCAAGGATATGGCACAGACATCATCAATTGGACAGGGTGATTTTTGTGTGTGTGTGTGTGTGTGTGTGTGTGTGTGTGTGTGTGTGTGCACGCACACATGTCTGTATGGGCACTCCAGGTGAAACTGGTGTGTGAGTGCCTGCAAGAACACAAGCAAGCTCTGCACTAGCTATACATCCTGGTATGTCATACATGTGTGAGCTGTGCATGGTACAGGTGACAATTCATAGTCGTCCTCCTCAATCACAAGAACTGGCTCTACCAGGAGTTGTACTGGCATGTCTATGACCACAGTCAGATGCCCTGCTGATACCTGAATGTGACTGATGTCTGCTGGATGAGCTTTCCACGTGAGTACTCCTAGGACCATAACCTCATGGCCTGCCATGTCCGGGTGTGGGCACCTCAACCACTGGTAGAACAGATGAAGTAGTGCCACTGTGTGAGCATTATCGAACAAGGCCATGTTGGCTAACATCAGATGATGTGGCTGACCTACATCCATGTAGATGCCATCCCTTTTCCAGCAGATGTTTCATCAGAGACACTGCCCATTCCAACTTGTCAATTATCTGATCCACTAAATCAGCAACACAGTGGAGGCAGTCACACATGTCAATCTGTGTCACATGTACAACCCTAAGCATTTCCCTGGAGAACCTATTGGCACATGTCTGCACCTCATTGACAGCCCTAACCATACATCAAGTGGCACAGAAATACACACCAGTGTAAGTGGAGGGGGGCAGCAGGACTTTTCCAAGCATCCCATAAAAACCTTCCTGCATGGCACCTCACCCACAATTTTGCTACAGCCAGAGTCAATGGGCACTGAAGCCACAGTAACCACACTACCCTGATCAAGTGGCTCATCCTTCACATGTCCAGTATTGGAGGGCTCAGTGGAATAGGTTTGCTCAGGCATACTGTCTGTGTCTGATGGAAATACAGGGAATGGCTGAATATCAGCCTCTATGTCAGATTCAACCTCTGTACCCCCCAACTGTGCCTGTGTTTGGCTACCATTATCATTAGGGTCTGCCGATTCTCTGACATTAGGTAGTAAGAGTCCTACACTTCCACTGTCAGTGTCACCTCTGATAATACGCAACAAACACAGGAAAGGAACTAATAGCTACATTACTATAGTTTTATATATGCTAACAAACTAACACTGGTGCCATTATTACAGACAGTACAGTAATACACACACAGTCCCAACACCCACCTTATACATACTGAAAAATGCATATTTCTGTACTGAAATAAAAATGTTTAGTTTACCATGTGCAGACAATTCCACACTTGCTAGGGAGGATGGTCCTGGAAGAAGTTAAGCAAAGTGTAAAGGCACCATCATCACAATAACAATAACACAGGGAGAACTATTCATTGCAATTATATGTCCTTTAACAATACATTTAACTGAAAATTGAATGACACGTCCACCCCAAGCCCATGTGTAATAACCAGAATGTGTTTTTAACTGTATCAATCTATAAGTAGCCACCCCCCCAAAAAAATATTAAACCAACTTAACTATCACTTTTATATATTTTACCATACAAGACATTTTTTTAAAAAGGACATATGTAAGCTTACCTGGAAGCTCCTCCTGGGACATACTTGTCCTCCCTGAAAGAGCAGCACCAAGATCAATCACATGCTGTTATGCACTTTCCATTGAGCTCTCTGGAACCCTGACAGTGGACAGGAACTCTTCATTTGGTGTCAATAGTGGCTCTGTAGGTGGCTCCCCCAGCAGCCAGCTGTCCATGGGCCATTACAGCTGCTCTCTTCTGGGCTGATAAAATCATATCAGTGGCCCCATGACACATCTGATAATATGTCCTGCTGTGCCCCCCAATGGCATTGACGTCATTTGTTATCTGGTTCCAAATCTGCATTCTGACAGTCATATCCCCATGTCCTGTCTCAAGCAAAAAGGCACTATGTTGATGAAAGGCTTGGACAATCACATCATTCTCCTAGTCATGAATTTGTTAATTTTTGATACATGAAGCCTATTAGTTGATACAGGACACCTAGTACCAACCTATGAACCTATGAACCTATAAGTCACTGCTGTTACATCTTTATGTCGTTGTTGTAAAAATCACTTACCTTATACATACCTACTCATTTTGTAGGGTTTGGGACGCTTTGGTGTCATAGTCCTAAGTGACATAATACTCAAATGAAGGATACTACACATAAATATCACATAAATAAAGGCCCTGCTTACATGTAACACATATTATTAGTTTTTCAATATTACCCACTGGAGAAACACAAAACTTCAGTTATTAAAATATAAAAAAGGGTTATGTAGTTGTAACATATCATGGCCACACACAAACCAAGGTTTGATCTTAAACAAGGACTAACAAGAACAAAGCAAAGCTCTGTAAAAAAAAAATGTTGTGGCAACACAGAAATGGAGCTTGGCTACCTAATCCCTAAAACAACAGGCAAATGACAGTCTGTACCAAATAAGGAATAACACATTAGTCAATTATTATAAGTGCTTTCAAACCGTCACAAAAATGTGCTCACATTTACCACAGAAAAGTTAGATTTATGCAATTGCCAGTCACATCTACCTATTCCCAGCGGTCCCTAAGGTGTCTATGAGCCATCCTAGAAGGCTAACACCCCTGTGTCACTGACAACATAGAACATTTTAAATTTCACTGAAATAACATAGAAGAGTGGAAAGAGAAACAGTTGTAACAGTAACACTTGTGATGAAAGTTAATAAGGCCGTGTATCTGAAAAAGTAAAATGCCCTGACAAAAATGCCTATGCCATCAGTAAACTAAGAAGTGGATACAGATAATAGTTGCATTTGCTAATTTGCTAATATATATATGTATGCATATTTCATAGTAACATGTGAGCAAATCCAGTATGTAATTGAAAAAAATCAATCATACCTTATCAAGATCAGTAGTCTTCTATGCCGATAAATCCAAAGTAATGGAAATCTTCTTCTGTGTTACCTCATATACAACTCTCCTCACCTTCAAGTTTCCTATCTATATGGTTACCTTTTTGTAGTATAGATTCAGGCCTGCGAGCATGGTGAAGATGCAAATGAGGTGTTGACTCATTAGAATTTCTGAATCCAAAATCTTGGCTCAGTGTATCAGGTGTAAACATAGTGCAGACACTCCCTCAGTGCTAATTGCTAATGGATTGCAACTTTGAATGACTACTGATAGGGGGAAGGAAAACACAACAGCAATTCAGACTCCTTTACCTGCAGTGGGTGTGTCACTCAGATTACACTTACAAATTGTAGAAGTAATTGTATCAAGGTTTTTAAATGTAAGTAAGCAGCACACATTAATTGCTTTTTGTTCAGTAATGTCCAAACTCTCCAGCCTTTTTTGAAAACTGTATAGTATCGCTATTTAATATTCTCGTATATTTTAAGGACAATGATACATGATGCCATACAGACTGAATGCCTCAGATTACTGCTCAGATAAGAGAAGCATCAATACCATTCAAAGAGAAGTAAGAGCTGTATTGCTGAAAACAATAGTTATTAATGGTTGTGTGCTCACTCATTCCACTAAATTTGAAATTAACACATGTACAAACAACTGAGAGTGTACTATCTTGTTAATACTGAGGCTGATTTGGGACTTGTACGCACAAGGAGTTTCATTCTTGCTGCAAAAATAATCTGTGGAAAAGAGAGATAAGACACCCTTACTGTGTTTTGCAGGTTCAGTGGTGTGACAGTTCATATCCAAATTTGAGTAAAAAATCTTTAATGTATACTAACATTTATTTTGGAATGTTGTTTATTGTTTAGCGCAAACAGGGGGAAATGAATAAATACAATAAATGCCATGTAATGTACTTCTGTGATAAACAGTACATAAACTACCCCTGTAAAACATGTGTTTGTGTAGCACACCTGCTAAACACAGTGAACCACACATTATATAGTATCTGTCGATTGTGGTTCAAGTCCTATAGTTGCCTTTTAAAGATGACACCTAATAAACACCATTCACAAGGATAAAACAAGGTGAGCTTTGCTTATGTTTGCACACCACTTTCATTCACGCAAACCTGGCCTAATGGCCCACAGACAAAGCCAACAGAACACCTGCAGAAAGGAAGCAGACATTCTGAATTTCAAAAAGGATACATTGTTGCATCTTTTGTTTTCCATCATGCAAACCTGTTAAGTGGTGTTGCATGGTGGTTAGCAGCCTTCTCCAACAACTGCAGGTCTAGAACTTCTGCAGACAGGAAGTAGACAGTAGATAATTTCAACATGGATACATTCTATCCTCTATGGTTTGCCTAATGCAAACATGGTAAGTGACATTGTGCACAAGTCAACACACATACTAAATGCATATGAAAATATACAGCTGTTTTTTTAACTGTTCCTGTGGCAGCAGGTGTAAGTGTAAGGCTGCAGTACAGGTGAGTCTGGGTTCTAATCCAGCAAGGTCCAAAGTTTTATTCCTCTTGTTCCAGTTTAATTTATATTAAAATGAACATGAAAACAATAATCAAACAGAGAAATAATGGTCTCCAGTAGGTGCATTGAGGATACACAAGATATTAGATATATATTGAATGTGTTACTGTGAGTATCAGTAGAATTGTGGTTCTACAACTACACTTTTATTTTCTGAAGTGTCATGTCATACACATACATGTTTACACACTTGACTTGTTAATGTATATGTATAAGTAATGAGCAGTTCTGACAATCAAGGTTTCAGTTGCAGTGGGCACTGTGCACAGTAATGACTATAAAAATATGCTTGTAGTCCAAACTTCCCTGTGGTAACTGGTATACGTTAATGCTCTCAGTAGAAGTGAGTCAGGGATCTAATCTAACACACTCACAATTTTATTAATGCTTCTTCACTCACTTTAAAAAATAAAAATAAAAAATAAAATGTAAACATAATTATAAATAACAGTAAGTATGTATGGCAGTACAGCTCATATGAATTATATGTGGGATAGAGGGTGTACAGATTATTCTGATTCTGTAATTATAACTGTATTCTCTGGCCTTGGATGGCCTTCAGACCTAAATGATAGTGAAACACACATGAATGTATAAATCAGAACCTTCTCAGGTCACACACAAACATGGTTAACCCCTCACTATGTCATGTATATTTATATAAAATTCATGAAAATGCCCAACAAGCAGTTCTTCTCTAGCAAGAATGACAAATCACCTCTGGGGAAGAATACAATTTGCCTGTAATACAAAGGTCTGAATCACATATTGTACAAATTAGTTTTGCCAGACTGTAAAGCGACACAAAAAAAGTGTCAAGTCATAAAAGTTATGCCCCCAGTACATGTCTAAAAAGTTAAATCAACTAACAATTAAAGCAGCAACCAGCCCATAAACTAATGCCAACTGTCAGATTAACCTCTCTATTTCAAAAACTGCTTTCCTGTCTGTTTGGTTCTGTTGCTCTCCCCTTAATGTCGCACAAACACAGTGGCATAGTTGTTCAGGTTTGTGCACTAGCAAAAAATATGATAAGATGAATTGGCAAGAAAGCACTATTATTTTTTGCTGTTTGCCATGATCTGACATGTCTGGAGGTAGACCGAAGGTGCCAGGGCTCAAAGGTGGGCTGTTGAGGTGTCCAGAATCTTTATTGGACTCCTTGTAAAGTGCCACAGCTGAAGGCTCTTGCTGGGGGACTATACCAGCTCCCAGTACAAGTCTGAGGCATGGAATAGTCTGGCCAAGACTGTCTCTAGTGCAACTGGCATTCCACCCACTGGAGAACAGTTTAGGTGCCACTATAATGACCTCAAAAGGCACAAGCAGGATACTCTCAACCAGTGGCTGGATAAGTTTAGGAGTGCTGACATCCCACAGTTGTGTAAGTATACAGATACAGAGAATTTATATCAGATAGAAAGCTGCACATAGCCAAGACTGGTATGCTTAATGCTCTTTTCTTGTTTTCTTATTTTTATTCCACAGCCAACCTGGAGATAATGGTGAATAGAGAAGCCCATGCTGAGTGTTTAGAATGACTTAGAAAAGCAAAGGCTATGCATGCAGCACAACATAAGTATTATTTTAGCTAAAGCATTGCTCCTCTACACAGTAGTAGAAAATTAAGCATGCATATCCTAACTATAAAATCAAGCATGGATGCTTCAGTCTGTACCACAAGCCAACTGTAGCAGTCAATTCACCAGCTGGACTGGAGAGTACACACAAAACCTACTCCTGGACATGCCAGAATATTATGATGACATACTCTGTAGCCTGATCACAAAGGATCAGTAGGGTGTTAAGTGTGTAAAATAGTATAACAGGGATTAGTGCTCATGTTCGTTGGTGTCTTGTAAAGAGTAGCTGAGAAGGAGTCCAGACTGAATCATGACACCTTCTTCAGCTATGCCATAAATAGCAATGTACACCCATATATGTCCTGAGTCAGGGCCAACTGTACCTGACTGACAATGCCGACATCCTGACAGACAGGCCCATATGTACATACCCACCTCCCACTGACAATTGTCCATATCATCATACCAGGAGATATCACATGTAGAATGGATGAGCAGCTACCCCCAATGCCAAAAGCATGGCAGCAAGTGGAATACATTGATTCCCAATATGTGTCATGCACAAACTACAGAACAAACAGATCCTGCACCTGAACAGTCAGCTGAGCCTCACCCCTACACAGGATGTGGAACCATTGAATGTGTCACAGTAACATATGGAACTCCCCACAAGTGTTGGTGCACAACACACCATGGGAAGTCAAATCCAGTACGCCTATGAAGTCTGATCTGCAAGGTCATGGAGTCCATCATGGTTGCAGTCATAAACAGAGCTATTTGAAGCTAACATACACACAATCCTACCAACTGTGGTATGTTCATGTGTGGATCATGGTTCCCAAACATGCTAGATTGTTTGCAAGGCAGCCACCCAGGGCATACATCACTGAACACATCTACACATGTCTCACATAGACTTTGAATAGCCCTTTATCAACATCCCAGACACATGTAGTATCCACAAAACCAACAAGCTGTGCATAAATATGTGTTGACATATGACTGAATGTCAATGTGTCCACAGATAGATCACACAAGGTAAGGATTATGAGGTCTTGTTTTAGCTGTTGACACCTGCTGACCCACATGGACCATTCCTGGAATGGCATAAAACAAAGTGTACACACATCACCATGTCCAGTCTGATGATGTCACCATCCTATAAATACAGCAGGAGAAGGGAAACCAGCCAGTAAAGCAAATAGTGCGCCATGTTAATGCGTCTCTCACTAGTATCATAGCATAGTTAGGTAGGGGTTTGAATCCTGCAAGCAGTGAGTGTGTGTGTGTGTAGGTGTGCCATCTCCTTTGAGAGGTGCTCCCTTTTTGGAGACTGGGAAAACTCACTAAAAGAGGTACATTCCTCTTTGGAAAGTCTGATTATGTCACCATCCAACAAATACAGCAGGAGAAGGGAAACCAGCCAGTAAAGCAAATAGCGTGCCATGTTAATGCATTTCTCTCTAGTATCATAACATAGGTAGGAGTTTGAATCCTGCAAACACTGACAGTGGGGGGTCTGTGTGTGTGCAGTTTCCTTTGAGAGCTGTTCCCTTTTTTGAGACTGGGAAAACTCACTAAAAGTGGTACATTCCTCTTTGGAAAGTCTGATGATGTCACCATCCTACAAATACAGCAGGAGAAAGGAAACCAGTAAGTAAAGCAAATAGCATGCCGTGTTAATGGATCTCTTTCTAGTATCATAACATAGTTAGGTAGGAGTTTGAACACTGCAAGCACTGTGTGTGGGGGTGTGTGAATGTGTGCAATTGTCTTTGAAAGGAGTGCCCTTTTTGGAGACTGGGAAAACACACTAAAAGAGGTACATTCCTCTTTTGAAAGACTGATGATGTCACCATCCTACAAATACAGCAGGAGAAAGGAAACCAGTAAGTAAAGCAAATAGCATGCCATGTTAATGGGTCTCTTTCTAGTATCATAACATAGTTAGGTAGGGGTTTGAACACTGCAAGCACTGTGTGTGTGTGTGGGGGGGGGTGTGAATGTGTGCAATTGTCTTTGAAAGGAGTGCCCTTTTTGGAGACTGTGAAAACACACTAAAAGAGGTACATTCCTCTTTGGAAAGACTGATGATGTCACCATCCTACAAATACAGATGGAGAAGGGAAACCACTCAGTAAAGCAAATAGCGTGCCTTGTTAATGCATCGCTGTCTAGTATCATAACATAGTTAGATAGGGGTTTGTATCCTGCTGACTGTGTGTGTGTGGGGGGGTGTGTGTATGTGTACAATTGTCTTTGAAACGAGTGCCCTTTTTGGAGATTGGGAAAACACACTAAAAGAGGTACATTCCTCTTTGGAAAGACTGATGATGTCACCATCCTACAAATACAGACGGAGAAGGGAAGCCACCCACTGAAACAAATAGTGTGCTGTGTTAATGCAACTCTCTCTAGTATCATAACATCGTTAGTTAGGGTTTGAATCCTGCCAATTCTGACTGTGTGTGTATCACTGTTGGTTAATGCGGCATGGGTTTTGCTTTTACTATGGTATGACATATTATGATTACAACAGTAAGTGCATTGCACACATCAGGTATCTGCGTGGCAAATATATATGTGTGTACATGTCCCCTCAATCAGTACATAGGTGTGAAGCCTGCATTCTGCATGAATACATTTGTTTCCATTGACAGGTTGTGCTGCTGCTTCTCAGATCATAGGTCACATATGTATGTATGTGACAAGGCCATCCACTGTCGTGATCTGTGGCCAAGATCATCTGTGCCACACACACCCATGACAGTTACTTAAGAGTAGTGTGAGTGAGGGTATATGCCTGGGGTATATGTTAGACATGTTCACACACAACAACGACTGCCAATAATGGACAGTCTTTATAGGTGTACAACTGCCTTGTGGATATGCATTCAGGCCTCTAATGTCTTATGTGATACACCTTGGGACTCCACAATACCTATGGATATGTGGATACCAAGGGACACATGGCATAACATGAGGCTGTATGTACACATTGGTACCCAACATACATGTTGAGGGCTACCACCTGTGTGGTACTGACGGGATAGTATGTATAGTACATGAGGATGACTATGCCATAGTCAGCTTACTGCTATACAGCATGTATCAGACAACAGGTAGCTCTCTGTATGATACCCTTGTGTAAGATATGCATCCCATCCAGGGAATGCAGTGTAGGCCAATGCATGCATTTCCAGATGTTGATGGACATATCCCTAGTGTATTTGCATGTACCTAAGAGGGCTATATGCCACACAGATGTGGTCCCAGGAACGTGTGGCAGTCAATACCACTGGTTACTGTAATTGTATAGTACTGGGAGGATCCAACTGTTACTGAGTTCCCTACAACTGTGAGTCATTTTTCAGGACATCATCTAATGATTGGTTATAGTCATGCTGTTGAGATGGTGTATACTACCAGACTGCAGATCATTGACAGATATCAACAGTATCACCCACAGCATAGTGCCAACCCATGTCATACACACATGTGTACCCATGTTAGTACATATCTGTAGTAAAATGCATACTGGCCATCGAAAGATACCATGATATGTTAACAATGTGTAGAACAGGGTAAGTTGCACATCCCACGTGTCCACTATGCATGTATATGCAGACAGTGTGCACACACCATGTTCACAGATGTACACCCGCTAATTTGTAATGCACACATCACACACGTACTGTCTGCTCACTAACACATGCTGGCAATACTGTACACTTCAGCCAAGTAGCACATGGGTGGACATTACATACTCAGGACTAACACTGGTGTAAACAATGCTACAATGACTACCACAGCTGTGATGCATAATGTCTGCTCAGGTATACCTACAAGGATATCATTACACTTTCCTGTTGTCAACTTGCTACTATTGCTACACTGCTATAATGTCACCCTGTGCATCAGAACCATGTTGGCCTGTTCCTGCATCAATGTTACAGATGACAGGAGGTGGCATTGGTGTCATCATATGCACAGGGTGTGTTGTAGGTCTGCCAGAGCCCGACATTGACCCATCCAATCGGCATGTCTGCGTGTGTGTGTGTGTGTGTGTGTGTGTGTGTGTGTGTGTGTGTGTGTGTGTGTGTGTGTGTGAGGGACAACAGTACTGCATGGGCCAATGTTGATGTAATGTGTGTGTGTATGTGTGAGCCCTAGTTGTATGGTAAATGTGTGTGTCTGCATGCACACAACTCCACCATGTGGCTGCCATATATGGGTGGTTGTGGGACAGCCACAGACTATACCTGCTAGGCTGTACAGATCACTGTCTCCGGCCACGGACACAGTACCTGTGCCTAGCAGGGGTGCTACGGGCAGTATCGGGTACCAACCCTGACTGGGTGCTGTCATCAGAGGCAGAGGTATGATGACTGGACCCATGTCCCTGCTGGGACTGGCCAGTGCCACGTGCATGTGGTCTAGTAGGACAGTCAATGGACAGGCCAGCCCCATCATTGCTAGGGTTGGTACTGCCACTATGGGAGCAGCTGTGATCCATGGTCCATCTGCGACAACTGCCAGCTGATGCTGTTGCTGGCATGCGTCCGTGTCGGCTTCTCATCCATCCTGCATGGTCCTGGCTCATGGCTAACACATCGTGGAGGACATCTAATGTCTCCCTCCACTGGCTATCAATGACCTTGGTGTAATTCCGGATGGCACCGACAAGGTCACGGATGCTGTCATTGATAGCAGTGTAATGGGCCCTCTGCATGCTTAGTCCCTGTCGGGTGTACCGTTCGATACGTGCCTCTGCCTGCATTACAGCCTGGAACATACTGGAGGTTGTAATACCTCTGGGGGCACGCCTGCCAGGGGCAATACGACCAGTGGTGCTCCCCCAAGAACCCCTGGACATCCGCCTATGTGGTACTGTTCCAGTAATCTGGCTATGGCTGCTGTGAGGGGATGCATGTGCCATAGGCACCACACTCTCCTGGTCAATGCCAACTGTATGCTGTCCCTCAGCTAAGGCCATTAGTGACGAGGGATGTATTGGCAGTATGAGTGTGCACATAGATGGGGTTGACCGCTGTGCAGTGTTGATTGGTGGACCAATGACAGACCCTGTCAGACCTTCCTGGGCCACAATACATGTCTCATCATCTCCACTATCAGTGATGGTGACATCAGGTTCCCTGCTGCATTCAGCCACCCCTAACTCGGCACCTGTGGAAGAAAGACAGGAAACACACTTTACAATCTGTACGTGATGTTAGCACACATGCACACATGCACACATGGACACATGCACACATGCACACATGTACACATGCACACATTAACACATGCACACATGCACTCATGAACACATGCACACATGCACACATGCACACATGAACACATGCACACATGCACACATGCACATAAATGCACTGCAAACCACAGCACATACACACACACACCAGCAATCCAACACATGCACAATAGTGGGTGATGGTGGGTGACAGTATCACAAGGCAGTCACCACACACGTGTCGGCATGCAGAATATGTGTTGCTCAAAACCATGCAGTGCAAGTGTAGACAGCCCTATCTAATGACATTTTACATGGCTTTGATGCATGTGTGTAGTTGTTCAGTGATTGGGTACACCCTGGAACAGAGTGTGTACATGGACACAACATTGCTGTGCAAGTATTATCTGCTCTGCAATGTCATGTGCAACATCACTCAAAGGTATACATACCATGGCTGCATGTGTTATCTGTGTGACACATAGATTGCCATGTCTGATGACAGTGTCTGTGTCCATAGCACATAATAGTGGGCACAGGTGTAGCGAATGCTTGCAATGTACAGACATGGGATGAGTGGTGCATGTAGATGTGAAGGAATGCCAATGCTCGACATGGACATTGTACAGTGGTTATGGTGAGTGTGGCACATATTGCAGATATGTCAGTGCCAGCCACGACATTACATGCTACACGACTGCAGCATTAAACACCACACATACCCAATGTGTGTCATGTGACCTATACACCCAATAGCATTCCAGGACATATATGTGACTCTTTGTACAGATGGCAACTGATGTGCAGAATGTGTATACTAGCATATGTAAGCACACACACAACATGCTATGCATGGTGTGTATAGGTGTATATGTTTGCACACACAGAACAATGAGGTGCACAGCAAAGACTGCTATGTGTAGTACTATGGTCACTGTAACTGGATGAGGTGTAGTACCATGTGCCATCATCATCATCAGGCATCTTGTGGTCACTCACGGCTACTACTGTGCGACAGACCACCACCTAGCATGCTGTACCTGAAATGCAGTGCAGTGGATACGTTCACTATTACTCAGCCACTTTGTACATGGGTGTATGAGGTGCCCAGTAGGGAGCATTGCCTCACATGACTGTGTTATGTGTTGAAGAGTGTTGCACAGCCCCATGATAGGCCTCTACCCCCGAGGTACGTCATGTGTGTGTGTGTGGATGACATGTGGGATACTGACATGTGACCTTACAGCAGGTGTGTGGTTACGCCATATGTAGCATGACTTTGTGCACTGCATGTGATCAATGTGTTATGTTGTGTACAGGTGTTGCAACTATGCCTATCCAATGTGCAGTACAGGGTTGCCACAACTGTGTGTCATGCTCTGTGTATTGCATGCCATTGAAGCAGCTACTGACATTACTGAGCTGTGCAACATCTCACAGCAAACATGCACAGCATGCATTATGCATAGGTGTGTTATGTGTACATGGCCTACACCTCACCCATGACATGCATATTTCATTACCAACATTGCAGGTATAACACACTCACCAGCATGGATCGGCTGCCCTGCCGTCACACCAGAGGGACCTACGAGAATATGAGAGTGTTCGTCAGTGGCCACAACTGTGGCATTGCTGCACTGGGTATGCTAAACTGCAGTACAACAACAGTCAACGGCCACAGGTGTAGGTGTAGAGATATTATTCAAAGTATCCGTATTGCACAACACTAGGCAGCTGAACTGCTAAACACACAGTACACATCTCACGTACACATAATCTAACAATACAGTTAACTGTAGTCTACAGATTGGGCATGTTACCTACTTGCTCCAGGTGGATGTGCTGGGTGGCTCCGGCCTCCATTACAACACATGTCAGTGGTTGTTGTAGCTGTTGTCCAGGAGCCACCACGCTTAGGAGCAGCTCCTCCACTCTGGTGAGGGGGGGGTGAATGGCCACCCCTCCACCTGTGGCAAGCTGCTGTCTTTGGATATCAGACGCACGCCACCGGACTTGTCTAATTAAATCACTGCAGTGATGGCGTACCTGCTCATATGTCCGGTTATGCATGCCTATGTCATTTACCCAACTAACACGTTCCTGCCACAGTGCAGTCTGCTCCTGCTGGTGCTGGCCGCTTCAGGAGAAGAGCATTGTGTACTGCTGCAAAAGGCTGTTGCGTATCACCTCTTCCTCCTCCGCTGTATATGCTGGGTGGCGGTAGTGGGCCATCTGGATGCAAAAGGTATGAACAATATGTGTGAGAGTGTCCTGTGTCACACTTTGCACCTTTACCCACAGATATCACTTTACTGCCATATATACCATCCTATTGGCTGTCACAGGTTGCACATGTTCAATACCACTTATTGGTTCTCAGGCCACAAATAACTAACACTGCCTGGCAGACTCTATATATCATACCACTATACAGCAGTACCCGACACACTGTTTGTGACACATTGCACAACCTCAAGACAGGGGTGTATATCACACCCATGCATGAACAGAGATGTCATCCATTGCAATGGATGTATAGTACAGGTACAGTAGTACCAATCAACCATCCTAGTCATTGATGCCATAGCCCTGCCTAACAGATGTGTCCAGTTGTTACAATAGGTGACATACTGCTGTAACAGACTATATATGTTGCTGGATACACACATTTACCCTGTAACACACATATGATCGCAGCCATTGTACAGGCATAATCACACACACATCAGGCAAACATACAATGCACCACTGTATGCCAACACAGATAAGCATTACCTGTGTACCATACGATATTGTGTGCCACTACGTACACACTCTTATGTCTGCATTCTGTCCTCTGTGGAGACTACAGGAAACACACATGACAGTGTTTCCAAGCAATGTGAACACACACCATTCTGTGCTGTTTAGGCCTACAGCTTCAGGTAGTACTACAGTTCATATTGGTGATGGATTCACCAACAGTACCACTCACTAAGCATACCTGTATTGCTTTAGCCTACAATGAGACACCACATTCGTCAGTGGAGAACTACTTCACATCATCTGCCGTACTACTATGTCTGCCTAACAGTACATTACACATCAGTTGCTGTCCTCACAGCTAGGATAGGCACTACCATGTCAGATACAACATCACACTAAGCTATCACACCTTTACAGACCTTGCACACATTCAGCGTTACACTTATGCAACATCACATAGCAGCTATTGCATTAAGTACATGTGTGAGTGCATAGTGTCATAGGTAGGTAATATGCTATTGGCCCTAGGGCCTATGACAGCCTAGCCATATGCTACCCTGGCCTTTGACACACATGTACTTTGATTTCACTTGCCCCTGCCAACCTGAACCTCAGAGGTGTTTCCTGGGGTGTATTACCAATCTCCCACACAATCATCAGGGGTATTTATAACAACTGCTAAGGAGGAGCCTTGTTTGCTATTGCTATGTGGTCTATTCTGGTGTATGGCATATCTCTGAGATGGGAACCTATCCCTCCAGCATGTGCCATTTAGTGAGCTGACAAGGTTTAGGGCCCTAGAGCATTTATCCCAGAGGGATTGTGATATGTTGCCATGGTGGTTGTCACCCAGCTATGGGTGTGACATACCTCTGTATGTCTGGCAGAGATCACCTGTGTGTGGCCAGTATGCAATACAGTGTACTTGTGATTTTGTGAGTCAGTCTGCATAGGTCATCTGTTTGCAGCCGGTATTACTCTCTGGGGGGGGGTCTGTCTGTGGCCTGTTCACCTGGTGCAGCTGTCATGTGAAGTACATACCACACAGGGCATTGTGATGAGTACAGGGGAACTGTACCCTACACGTCCATAGCTGACACACCTGTTGTCATGACACATACCACACAGACACATTACAGATGTAGTGTGGCACTGTCTTCATCAAAGCGGAGGCTACTGTCCACCTGTGTCCATGTTCCCTTATCACACCTTCACTGTTAGGTACATCTCTACCTATGTGGTAGTTAATAGGTACACTGTTTTGGGAAGGTGGAATGGCACTGCAGTATCAACACTTGTCTACAGTCCATGCCTTGGTCACCACACACCTGTTGTGGTACATATGAACCCATGTCTCTCTGTCTCTCTCTCTCACTCTGTATGTACACATATATATATATATATATATATATATATATATATATATATATATATATATATATATGCACCTATATATGTGTATATATATATATATATATATATATAATATACATGCATATCTATACACATACATGTACACATCCATTGCTGTCTACATGGATGTACATATAGGCATATGTACAGTCCACCTTTCATGATGGGGATATCACTTATGTGACAGTTGTGGGATGTACAGGTATGTGATTAAATTGCACAGTGTTGTGCAGAATGCATGTGTGTGTCCTCAGCCCTTGTTGCATTAGCAGGCCTCACTGGCTGTAACACAGCAGATCTGACACATCTGTCCCACAGCATTTAAAAACCACATGACATATATCAACACTACCTTAGCTGGCCTTAGGCATAGGCCAACCGGGCGGCCACCTAGGACACTGCTGTAGCAGGGGTGCTTTTCCACTATTTATGTGGTGTAGTACGACAAGGATGGGGGCACCAGGAAGTATGGTAGGGGGCGCCGTGGAGCCCTTTTGCCTAGGGCACCAGTTGACCTATGACTGCTCCTGCACACTGCATGCTATTTTCTAAGCCGCGCACTACGACCTACATGGATATATGGACATATCAACCTTCACTGACAGATATCTGTCCACCCTTCACTAACAGTTGCAGTATGTCCCTTGCCCTATGCACATGTGCAGCTTCAGATAGATACATACTGCTGCCACACATGGATGATTTGCAGTGTGTAGAGTACTCTTCAGGAACATCTACAACATGTCAACACATACATGTGAGTTACATACCTTACCTTAGTATTTCCCTGCTCCGTGTGTTACGGTTTTGTAGTTTTTATTTTTTATTGGTGTTTTTTTTGGTTTTGCCCTCTATTCAACGTTCTGTCTCTGTTTCTCACTCTGTTCTGTTCTGTATCTGTCTCAGTTGTGTCTGTGTCTGTGTCCGTGTCTCTGTCTCTCTCTCTCTCGTTCTCACTCTCTATCTCGCAGCACCTGCAATTATATAATTGCATGTGTGGACTGCAGGTACAGCCTGCTTTTCTAGGTATCTGCACTTGTGCATGTGACAGCCTCTGCACCAATTGCTGCCCACCATTCAGTAATTGCATGCAGCCTGCTGTTTGGTGATTGCATTACTCATTTTGATTGCAGCCCACTGATATAAAATGCTAGTTTAGGTAGGCGTAGCCCTTTCAGATTTCCAAGGTGGGGCCCATGCTTGTTTGCTCTGGACACCATTGTGTCAGTCTGAAGGTTGGTATATGTCTCTTATCTGATGCTAGGGTTGTAGCCAGTGATATGCATGTTGTACTCAAACCTGAATGTTGCTGCTTCCAGTACACACATCTCAGTGTAGACATGTACGCACCCCTCTAAATGCTAACACAGGATACATGGGAGTATGTACTTTTTTCTCACTTACACAATTAACTGCCATACAAATGTGGTTATTGCACTGTATTCCTGTGGCCAGTATTAATCTTGGTCTGATACTGTGTGGTGTTTGTAAGGTGCTACTGTAACATTATTCCCTGCTAGGATGGCTGGTTCTCCTTTCATAGTCATGTCATGCAATTCCACAACCACTGCTGGTAAAGACCCACAGAAAAGGATTAGTGTTATACCATTCCTAATTTTCATTTACATTCCCTCATTGTAATGCATGATATAGTTATTTCAGAACCAAGTTATTTGTATATCTGCTGTGGCCTAGTGGTAATTCATGCAGTCTGCTGTGTCAATGGTCTGGGGTTCGAGACTGGCAGAGGTGTTTTCTTTTGCTGCTGAGCAGAACAAGGGCCCTGCCATAGAGTGACTAAGGCAAGCGGGTTTGCACAGGTTTGCGCGACACTTAGCGATGCTTAGCTAAGCGCACACATGCGCACACTCGCTTAAACCCACTTACTACTGCTTAAAAGTACTTACTCTCGCTAACTCCCATGCTAATTTCTTTTAAAGAAAAGAAAATGGGGAGATAGGAAGCTGGTGAAAAAGGGGGCACAAAGAGGGACACACAGTAGGTAAACAAGCTCTGAATGTGCAGGACGGGTGTAGGGAAGGTCCATAGCTGTCCATTTCTTTAACAGCAACAGCTGTGCATATACAATGAATTTGGAGTGAAATTTGAAACCTTCCACCCCTGGGAGAGGGGTGAGGACAACAAAGTATGTTGTACTGCCAATTCTAATTATCAGCTTACATGTTTGTCCGATGGACATGTGTGCGAAATGGGAGCTATGTATGGGGCATAATTTTTTTGTGGGTACAGATTGACCTTTTTTTTTCAGGTGAGAGTGGGAAGTGAGGTAGAGGAAGTAGGTATGTCCAGGGAGGTAGGTTGGGAAGGTAAACAGACAAGACAGACAAGACGCATACAGTGGCGGTGTAGGACACATGGGGTGGGTGAATACAATTGACAGGGTCGGATGTTTGGAAATCGCAAGCCCATGAGCCCACAGATGGTAACAGTGGAAATGAGATCCCCACCCATGGGCAGTTACCACTGAACCTTCACAGCCCCGAGGGTGGCTGTGCCAGGGGCTGCGTAGGATGGGCAGGCTCGCCCGTGAGATGCGCCACTCTCACCTCAAGCTGGCATAGGGGATCAGTGACTGAACGCTGGATCTCCCTATGCACCACAGCCTGGACCCTTTGAAGGGTGACAGGTGGCCCTTCTCCACCCATGCTTGCACAGGGGTGATGAGCCCCATCCCCTGCAGCACTTCCACCCGAAGGTGGCACAGGACCAATGGGGGAGGGGAGCCCGGGCTGGGCACCGGACCTGCTGGTGCCAGGTGTACTCACCGGCTGAGGAGAGACACGTGGTTTCACTGGGACTGGCCTTCCCATACGTTCTGTGATTAGGTGTGTTTAATTACAACATAAGCCAAACAGCATTCCAGATTAGTTGTAACAGCATGCAATAATATTCCCATTAACCCAACACACCAAGGGTACAACAGTTGAACAGCAAGCATAACACATGCATATATTGAACCACAGTGGTTATTCCAACAGCATGCAGGGATGTTTGGTAGCAACAGGCCACCATGATTGTGGTGTTTAAACAGGGCACATGCATCAACATGAATGCAAATATTTATAGAACAATAGGACATATGTCCCAACAGATATTTAAGATTACACATACCCATTGAGGTGTGGAATTGCATGGTTTATGCACATACAGTAGGGTGTATAAAAAACCTCGGTTAACATCTTATATTGACCTTTTAGTCTGCACTAAATTACTAGTGACTGCAAGTGTATATCCCCTACCTGTATTATTACACTTGTCACCATACATTAGGTTGTGTAATGCGTTTGGCTAGTTCAATATATGCCTGACCTATATCTGACATACCAACTGTCCAGGATGCAGATGTTACTGCTACATGTTTCTTGATTGCATTTCTATTTCTTTATCTACATATCTGGGATGTTTTCACATGACATTTTCACTTTGATTTGTACAGAACCCTGCGTTTCTTCACACACTCACATTTCAGGGGAAAAAATAACATGCTGCACGTGTGCCAGGTTTACTGTATTACAGTACTGTTTACAGTACTGTTTGTATACTGCAAGGGTACAACAACATTTCAGACTCTGTGACACAGACACACTCTGGGTTATAGACCTTTATTAATGACATTACACACTTTTCCACAGGCTCACTCCTTTATTTGTTTTAACAGTGTATATGGCAGACATGTTCAAGACATATTATACCTTTATTAATGGGTTAGAACAATCTTTTTTCAGGCTCACTCACTTATTTTATATGACAGTGCCTGCAGAGATATTATTCCAGACATATGTTACCTTTCTTAATGGGTTTCTACACTCTTTTTCTGCTTCTCTGAAGTTTTTATCTGACAGTACATGCAGAGGACTTATTCAGGCAATTTTATGGCTGTATTATTGGACTACAACTCTTTCTTTCATGCTCTCTCCCATATTTTATATAACAATACATGCATAATAATCACTAACCTGCCTGGTGGCGCAGCCTTAGCAGCCTATCAGCGTAGGCTTGCTGATTCATAGCACGTTCACCTGCAGCTGTAAAGTAAATGAAGGGATATTGAGACATGCCTATCTGTTATACATACCCCATTATCAATTCTTACATACTGCATTCCATGGCTACATACTCAGTTGTGGGGCATCCCGCATCCCACTGGCCTTCAGTATCCATTGGTTCAGGCGGTCCTGCTTTCGTCTCTTCAGGTCTGCATGGTGGTGACGGACCTGCTCACCAGTCCGAGGAACGCCTGTGGCACTGGTGAGGTCACGAGCTAACTGGTTCCAAGCCTCTGCCTTGTACTCTGTCCCTTGGAACTGGCCTTGCAGGAGTGTTGACTCGTGACGGTGGACAAGGAGCCAAACCATGTATTTTGACTCCTCGATGCCCCAATGTTGCACTCGGAAGCGTGTTCCCTCTCCGACACCAGACATTCTAAGTGCAGATGTGAGCTACAATCAGTTATGGCATGTATTCCTGCCTGTGGGGCTTAAATATGCTGCATTTCCTACACTTTTTTGTGATTGGCCATTTTGTAAAATTCTCGGCTGACTGCAGACCTGCTTAGTAATGGTTAAACTACCATTCGTAAGTATATGTATGTTAATAGTGGCTGTTCCCCCTATGTTGTCATGGCTTAATGGTTCTGTACTTTGCTTCTGATGCACAGAGTCCTGGGTTCGAACCTTGTCATTTATTTTATTTTCATACTATCCACACATGCTAGGGGGTGTGGCTGCATTTAAGCAACTTTGCTCTATGTTGCTCCTCGATGCCCTATGGTGCCCTGGTTGGTGTGGCGCGCACGTCTGCGCAAACACATTGCACAGGGTAAAGCGCCATTGAACTATGGGCAACTATTGCACTGGGTAAAGCGCCATTGAACTATGGGCAACTCTATTGCGCTGGGTAAAGCGCCATTGAGCTATGGACAACTCTATTGCACTGGGGGAAGCACTGCTTAACTGCAGGCAATTTTATATCAGGATCCTTTAAAATATTTATTTTGTTCACTGATACACTGGCCATTTCACTGCTTTTTAGTAATGTTTAAACATATTTGTCCGGCATTATTTCATATACTGATTTAAAAAATAAATAGGAAGGGGAGTGGTGGGACTCAAACCATGAATGTCTCTTCTTTGTGCGAATGCTCTACCATTATGCTATTTCTATTTGGTGTGATTTGCATTAACATTCTTTCTTATGCTCTTCCATGTCAGAATTACTAACTCTAGCTAAACAATGGGCACACCCGAGCACACATGCAAGACTATTTTGGGGATTTAAAAAAATATATTTAATGTTTTGCGTTTTACAACTGTGATAGGGGTTTACAATATCAGGGAGTGTGGTGTTGGGTGCAGGGACATTTGAGCGGACTCGCTCTTGCATATGTGCTTTGTTTAGTTTTAAAACACTTGCAGGGGCATGGACATTTAGACTGCACGGCAGTCGGACACGCCCCCTGCTTTCTTACACGGTCCGTGTAAGACTTACGGTTGAGTCAGCGTGCCCTCATGCATATTCGTGGCACGCTGACGTCATACCGTTCAACTGCAGCCTCCGAGTAAGACTTATTAAGTCTTACACAGAGGATTTGTGAATCTGGGGGACAGTATTACATTATTACATTTGTCATATTTTGTAAACAACTTAAAATATCTGAGCAGCCACTCAAGTTACATACATACTGTCAGCATTTTATTTATTGAGCTGACAGCTTTTATATGAGGCTAAGAAGTTCTGTCTGTGTTACTTAGTTGTTGAAATATTTTGAAAAATGTGAAAATTATATCTATATAAATTAATATCATAAAAAACAACAGTTAATATCTTTTTACCTTCAGTAGACAGAACTCAAATATTAATGCAGTTAAGTTTGCCATTGAGTAAGCTTTAAGATTAAATCTTTTAAAAAACTTGTACATAGCATGGTTGTGGAGTTATTGATGCAAATATGAACAAGCAAAATTTGACAGCTACAGGCGTCAATAGGAGTTAACTGCAGATGCATCTGGAGGCGTCACTTGGATGTAATGAGCTAAGAACTGTTTCTTTAATGTTTTTACAGTACATACAGTACTGTACTGTCCTGTAATGTGTGAACATAGTGTAGTGTTATTACTCTGTACTTACAGTATTGTTATTATTGTTATTACTGCAATATACAATATTATGTTTAAGATTTTTTTTTATTTGAAAGTGTTTCTAAAGTGTTTTCTATGCAATGAAAAGTAAAATAAATACTAGACTGAGGCAAACATTTGACTAAGTGACATTTAATAAGAACCATATGTATGTGTTTCGAATGACATACAAGTTTGACTTAAGGCAAACTAAAAACGGATCTTGTTCTTAACCCAGGGACTGCCTGTATAGCAGTGAAGAAGAGAGCAGAGCCTAAAGATGACTGTTATTTTGTTGGTGGATGGATTCAGACAGGGTATTAAGGAAATATTGTGAGGGTGGGTGGAAATGGAGCAGGGTAGGGAGGAGCTGATGTGATTGTCCACCACCTAAAGAAACAGTCTGCCATGGAGCTTCTTGAAATGGTATTTCCTGAAGGCAAATGGCTATTTATCTTAAGGGTCTTCCAAACAAGGACACATAGCAAGATGAGAGCTGGTAGAGCACAGGAAGCTGTAACTGAGCTGTCCAGAAAATGAAAGTTTTTAATAGGGGAGTTCCACATGCTAGGTAGGTACCAATAATCAATGACACATTCAGAAACTAGCAAGGGCATGGTTAATATAACAAAAAGAGCTATCAGATCATTTGGGAAGAAAGAAAAGCACAACAGGGGAAATGGTTGCTATTTATACTTGGGAGCAGCAAAGCACAAATAACTAGAGCCTTAACAAGAAAAATAGAGATAAGATTATCAAACAAACATAAGTTATGTCTGCCCTTTACAGCCAGGCACTTCCCACCAGCAACACAATGTCATTAAAAGCAAACAGCAGCATGTGTTAGTCCTTAGTGGAGTAACACAAACATGATGAGTGCTACTACTATTTGAATAAAAGTTAAATATTTTTAGTTAATATCTGCCAATGTCAGGATGTCCAGAGAGACCTTGCAGTAGGCTGTCTTAGTTAATGGGAGACTGGAAAAAGCTAAAGTGAGGTCTGAAAGGAGCTGCAGCAGGGCAATCTTAGTGTGTTTTGTGAAATAACACACTATACTGGTGACAAGGGGATGGAGTAGAACATTTCACAGTGAGTAAACCATCTAGAACAATGGGTAGCAACAAAGAATGTGTCTCTGGGATGGACTAAAGTTCTGCTCCTGTGCGTTAAGAGCAGTATGAGTGTACACGGAATAATTAACAAATAATGAGGAGTAAGAAAGAAAAAAAGATAAAAAGAAAGACAAAGAACCACCTCCCAAAATCTCTGTTCACTGTTAATAACTCAGATTCTGTCAGAGACATCCATCCATCCACAACCCCTTTTTCCCATTTTTACACATGGGGTCGTGTCTGTAGGTAAACACATAGAGCCCCTAAGGTATATAAGGGAAGCAGAATGAGCATTTAATACTTCAATATAAGTGACTTTCCAGTTTGAGTAATACAATACCAAGTAGAAATAAGAAAATGTATTCCTTCAGTGCAAGTAAGGATCCAGACGTTCAGCTACAGTTATAAATTTCGATACTACCAAAGCCTCAATGAAAAAGATTCGGTAGCCAACTACCAGGAAATCTTAGCTGGCTAAAGGAAATATGTTTTATTTGATGCCATAATGAATACTAAGATCCTTTCTTGGACTTAGTGTCTGTGATTCTATAGTATCTATTTGAGCTCCGCCTCAAGGAAGGTACACCTCAGGCTCTCAGCTATGTCTGCCTGCATGTGATTAGAACCCCTTCTCCTTTACCTTCATTGTAGCCTGTTAGACATTTACTTTAGGAATTCTTTTTATAGTTTGCTTTCCTAATTTGCTTATGTAACTTGCAGACTTTACTAAAATGTAAACATTTGTTCTGTGGAGTCATTTTAAATGCTACAGTGTATAAAGAGTATGGAAGATTGGAAATCTAAAGGAAAGCCTTAGGCGAATTGATCTGAACATATATGAGACGGAGAAATCTATCTAAACATTGTGTATATCATCCAAATATTGATGTGACTAGAAGTGTTTATGCTGTCTCTGCTTCCTGTATTTATGAGATTGCAGGGCTATGACAACATATTTCCTATCTTACCTCCCTGTGTTACCAGTACTTCTGAGAGGTCTGTTTTTCTTAACAGGGATATCTGCAGGGATGTGGGGCATACTAGTAAAGGTATGACATACTTGCCATATGTATGATCATGTATGTCTACCACCATGCAGAATGTCTATGTTAACAATGCCTGCCAATGCACATGTGTGGTTGGAGAGACTGCTGTTAGGATGTTGGCATACATTGTCATAATAATTGCCTATGGGCCTGAGTTGGCTATTGGAAGACACCCACTTACTGAGCTATACAGGAATCTCTGTCATGTGTAGCTGTATTGTTACCTACTGCTACTAGGTGCTACATCAAGCAGACACTGATTATGATCTTTGGAGAAATGGGCAGTCAGTAACTAGATATACATTCCCATGTCAGCACATATGTTGTGCTCTGTCTGTAGTGTATTTGCAAGGAACAGGATGTCTACCAGTGTAAGCAGGCAGAGGTTGAAAAACTTCACTCAGCATAAGAATGAGGAGCTGCTGTAGGCAGTCACACAGCATGGCATTGGTGAGCGAATAGATCTGACAGACAGTACCATAAAAAGGATGGGGTGATGATGGTGGCTGCTGTGGCATGAGTGGTTAAGGGTGCTGACTGCCACTTCAGGAGAGTTACTAGATGGGTACAAGTGCAGTAGAGCCATTCACTTAAACAGCTGCAGTCAATATTGCTACTGATTAAATGAGTTCCATTAGATATTAGTAACTACAGTTTGGAGCTAGTAGAAACGTTTTGCTACAGTTCTGCTGTTACAAGAATGCTGGAGATTGTTTTCGTGCTGCTTGTGAGAGTTATTTTTAAAACTTGAGTTCTTAGCTTGCACGAGAATGCATTTCGTATTGTAAGAAGGCTTTTTTATCTTCAAATTTTTGTTGACGATGGCATCAATCTGGAAACTGCTTAGGGTGCCAATTGATCTAGCCATGGTTTTGGTGGCAGTACTTGCTCCGCACTTCATTAATACTTGGGGTGGCCATAACAAGAACATAACACAGGTGAGACTAATGCTCACTGATATGATTGACTAGGCTAAGATTATGTTGTGGATGAAAGTCTAGGAATGAACTAAATCAGGTGGTGGCCATTTAGGGGCTGCAAAACTTAACAATGTGGAGGAGTTTCCGGGGTCCCCTAGCAGGAAGTGAAGGAACCCTGTTCTTGCTTGCAGGTGATCTGGATATGAGTAGAACATGGCACCTATACAATCATGTTTCTGTTGGTTGCTGCAGGTTAATAGTAGCAGAGGTTGGCATGTACTGTCTTGTACATGTACATGGTATAGCTCTAATATGTCTGCACCATGCACATTTCTCTTCATAGGCACCTTAGATCTGCAGCCACAACAAGTTGTCCAGCATAGTAAGGCAATGTGTATAATACATTCCTGCATTACAACCCTTTCCTTGTATGCCAAATGGACATCCTGGTGGCATATATTATTGTGTGCTCCATAGTGTTCTACCTACTATGCATTAACATGCTCTGACATTTTGGACTACAACTGGATGCTGGTCAAAGCGCTGATGCCTGCATATCAACTGCGAATAGCAGTGATGCCAACCTACAGGAGTCACAGTTAAATAAGGCTGTAACACTAGGTGTGCGTGGCCACACTGTAAGTATGACAACACGTCATCCCCAAAGGAAGGATCCCAATGTAGATAAGCCTTATAGGTGCTCTCCAAGTGTCTACTACAACACCTCAGAAGTGCATACTGCCTCCAATGTGTGTTAAATTCACCATAGGTCAGGAATACAGGGGAAACTCATGCCATTACATCCCCCACTTGGCCTCTGACATTTGAGGGATTCTGGGCAAGAAACTTTGCAAAGCATATTCATGAACTATGTATATCATGGAATGACAGAACTAATGAGGGTTATGGTGGTACACAAGGCCTATACCTTCATGAAATAGATTGCCAGTGCTATCTTGATGTTTGTCACTAATGGCAATGTTAACACTGAATGAGGTAAGGATGGTATGCATGATGGACATGTAAGAAGGCCTCTGCATAATGCATATCCAACAGTAGTGCCACGATGTACCACTGAGGCTGCCAAGTATCCTTGTCAGATGCCAAGATGAATGGATCCTATGAGTAGGACCACTCAGCAGAAAGTTCAACCCAGACCATGTAGTCACAACTATTCCTTGCCACAGGAGCTGAGCAGTCTTGTCATCATTGACCGGCAAAGTGCCACAAGGTCCAAGTCTTATGGTTGCACCCCATCCCAGCCATGGGAACACCCTAGTCATATCACACCTGTTGTAGCAGAGTGCACCCAGATCAAGGTCCAGTAGCCATACTGGATTGCTCTCTGAGGAGGAAGTGAGTCATGAAAGGACTTCAGCCCTCTTCTCTTATTTTCTTATTAACCAGCCCCCCCCCCACTCACAGTATACTGCACTCTAGTCTTAATGTATCTTCCCCTGTCATCACTGCAAATTCTGATGACTGTGAGGCACTACACTCCCCAAACTTATATCATATTCATATGATGTCTGATGCAGTGTGGCCATGCACCGACCAGCACAAACTGACGTTATAACTGTTGCATTCCAGTATTATAGTGTTCCCTCTCAGATGTGTAGATGCATGTAACTACAATCTCCTCAAGCCTATCTTGGATTGTCTGATGCACAATGCAGCAAGGCCATGCTCTATGCAGAATAGCCTGATAGCAGTGTTGCATGCATTAGGATTTCCCTATGTGGCAATGTCATGTATTTGTCATGCCCGAGACTTTTCATCCAGTAATGCCATGTACTGCACCTATCACTACCTGGGTAACAGCCTCCCTCTGTGATTACCATCAACCTTAACTACATCTGCTGCTGTTGGTTTCCATGCATGGATACCCTGTGGCTGGCCTGCCTGCTTCCAAAGGATTTTTTTGTGCAGTATATCACTTACAACTACCAGCTACTACCTGTCTCTTGACTGTATTCAAGTGCCTCTCTTGAGGTATGCACTATACAGACAGTGGAAGCATGCCTTCAGAAGACCAAAGGCATTTTCAGTGAACTCCTACATCTGGCTTTAGGCTGTGCTGTTTGATTTCTCAGCCGCACTTTCTGGATGCGGACAGAAATCATAAGCTATGGCTCCAGGAGATAACCTACATTGCCTATAACTCAAAACAGCTATATATATTTTTGGGGTGTGAAAGTGGTGTCTACCTGCTCAGGTCCTTTCTCTTTATGTTGGCCAAGGTACATGCACTTACAAACTAGACAGCCCTAGAGGATGTCATGATACCTGAAGTGATTATATCACTCAGACATGTTCATCACTACCAGGATGGTACACACACACATTACAGATTATCCCTTCAGTGTTGCACACAACCTGGCAGTTTATGTAGTGGCAGTCCTTACAAATGATAAACCTCTGAGCCTTTATGACTACACATGTACAGTCAATGGCATAGGTACATTGAGCAATGTCATAAAAAGTTCACAAAGTGACTGCTCTCTCCACTGCATTTCTGACAAACTATATATGCTCATTTATATGCAGACTTACATTGAGGCATTTGTTCAGTATCCATGAAGCTGATATATGTCCTCAGGTAGGTCTCTGAAAGGTCCACGTAGCAAAGATGGTAAGAGCTTGCTGTAGTGTCCAAAAGCAGGAGCATGTCATATATTACTGCAGATTCAGTATGTAGACAAAACGTGACCACTAAGCTCCTCCACAGGTCATTGCCCACCCTCCATCTTGGTTCATTATGTTATGATACATCATGTACCACCTATACCTTCCCTCATCTTGCAGCTGTGTATGACATATAGCTGCATCAATGCTGGTGGCAATTATAGTGAGTATATGCTGCTATCCAGCTACTACCACAGCTGTAAACATTCTTGCAAGATAGTCTGATCTTTACTACCTTTAATAAACATTTGATCACAACTCCACCTTCTTGGGCTATGTTTGCATATTATTATTTCTCCATTTGTACATGCAACTCATTTATATCTGCATATTGCATGGTTATAGTTATTGCACTGTTGCACAGTATGTGTCTCAAAATCTCCCCAACCTTCACATTTTTGTTAAATGCATAACTGTTTACTACATGGTATAAAAATTGCCTGGGAATCCTAGCAGGTGATTGGAGATCAGGAATGAGCCCTGGGTGCTGAAGCTGTAAAACAAAAATCTTATTTTTAAGCCAGCATGCCTAGTGGTGCAATGAAATCTTAAGAATGTTAGTTAAAGTATTCCACTTAGTAATTGTCTGATCTGTCCCAAAGATGTTTGTAATAGTACATAGTTTTACCTGTACTATAAACCTATATTAGAGCTTATGAAACAATTAGGTGCAGTATGTGCAAATTACTTAATGGCTGTTTTCAAACGCTGCCTCCATATTTGAAAGTCATAGTTTGTGATACAGGCATAATAGTGGCAGCAGAGGTGGAGGAGTACAGCCATGGCACTCTGCATGCAACATGTTTTATTGACAGTATCACTTTGTTGGGAAAATTACATTTCTGGCTCTGTAATAATGTATATTCAAAACTAGGGTTTGGATTTGTAGGTGCAGTGAAAAAATGCAATATTAGTCATTTTCAGTGCCATAACATATTATTGAAATTACTTCTTCTTGAAATTCTGCACTTTTTGTGGAACCATGTATAAATAATACAACTGCACACAACATATACTGTACATAATTTATAGTTTTTCTTCACAATTCTCCTACTAGTAGATTATCAGTGGCCAAAAATTTCCAATGCCAAATCCAGTCAAATATAACAGTGAGCACATAACAGATTGCATGCAGTAAGCCCTGCCAACATTCTTTGAACAGTCAATACATTAAATCTGTGTTTTATATGTCTCCCTTTGCATCAGTATTTCTGAACAACAAGATAGAATGACTGGTTTCCAAAAGAGTCTTGCTTATTGTATATTTAACCTTAAGATCATTTTGGAATGTTAGATCCCATGAATTAAATGGAGAAGTGAAAGTCTCTAAAGTAACAGCATGTCAGGTCTTAAAGTACTGCGAAATGCTAGTGATGTGTAGTCCATAAGTAATAAACAGGTCCCAGTTTACATTCTATTTTTGTTATTTTCTGCAGAGATGTGACCATTCTTCTGGCACATACAGCTGTTGAATTGGCCTGCAGCGTTGAAAGATCTTAATGGCCAGGATTTTAACATATGGAAGTAGCACTAAATGTGCTTTTGATCATTCACATCTGGCAGTAAGTCCACTACTCTGCATAGTTATTGCATCTATCTGTTTTTCATCAGGTGCAGAAAAGATCCAAGTGCTATGACATTATGGCATTTGATCAATTCTGCAGCCTTGCTTTAATTAGCACACAGAGGTCAATGCACTTTCAGCTTCTACACGGTGCCAGTAAATTCTCATAAATGAGCAACCAATTGGGACAGGCACAAAGTGGAGATTGTGAATTTTCTAATGATGTCTGACTAGTAATGGCACATTTTATGATAATATTCCTATACCTGCTTGACAGATGCATAGACCAAAAAAGCTACTTAAGATAATAATAGTGCACAAACATGCCCGTACAGTGTGCGTGCGTGTGTGTGCGTGTGCGTGCGTGTGTGTGTGTGTGTGTGTGTGTGTGTGTGTGTGTGTGTGTGTGTGTATATGTTGGATCTGGCAACATAATAAATTTAGTTTCTGTTGGTAACAGAAATGTTAAGAGGACACCAGTGTAAATACATTAATGTTTCTTATGTATTTCTGAACCAGATGATCGACTACAGCCCAAACATTGATTTCCCAAGCTGCATTTTCCTTTCTGAGAAATATCTAAGCAAATTAAAAAGAAAATGAAATGTTGTAAAACAGTCATTACTTGAAGATGGTGATAAAACATAATCCTGAAGAATGCACATGTGACAATATTATCTTTGAACATTATTTTCAGTCTGTTAAAATGCTGGACACATTAATCAAAAGTAAATGATTTATTAGTAGAGTTCCTTTATGAAAATGATATGGTTGTATCCAAAAGACTGCATAGTTTCTATGGCAGTACCAGAGTATTTATATATTTGTCACCACTACTTCAGCAGCATTTGAAAGAAAGAATCATTAGTTGATGTCATGATTTGAAGGTAACACACTGCTACTTACACAAAGATTAAATGTTTCTGGCCAAAGGGTAACATAAATCTCCAGGTCTACTACTGCTCACACGTAGAAAAATATAGGTCAGTGGTTACTCTGCGTTTCTTTAATGCTGGAAGGAAACAATATGCTAGCCAATCTGCTGTCCTTTTAAGCACATTTAAAATGTACCACACCTTCATCCCTATTTTACCCTTTATCCTTTTCCAACTGCTCTGTGCCCTCTTAAATGCCTCTGTGGATTCCATTTCCACTACCCATTCCATTAGTTCATTCAATCGGTCCATGACACTGTCTGTGAAAAAGTTCTTTCAGAGATCCAGGGAATAGTTAGCCCATGCAATCTGCTTTCTGTTCACCCTCCTTCCCCTTATACCCTTCTGGCTCAGCATGTCCCCTTCACATCTCCCTGACATGATCTTGTGCACAGAATTCATGCTCCCTCTATCTTTTTTGGCTCGGCTGAGAAGATGTGTAGCTCTTCTAACATCTGGTTATATTCCTTACCATTGATCCCAGAGTTTTCCTCTGGATCCCTTTCAGCAGTCTGGTGTTTATTTCCTTATATCACCTCCAAAACTGCATGCAGTACTCATTGCATGGTCTGACCAAGACCCTGCAGAGGGAAAGCATTAACATTTTGCTTCTGGAACCTATCCCTTGAGGATACTGTGATGATTGTGTCCTGGCCCAGCAATCAAGGAACCTCAATCCTCACCACTAACACCAGGGAGGTCGTCTCCTAGAAGAGGAAAGGATAATTAATACACACAGTAAAGTACAATTTCCCTTAAGTGCACACAGAGATCACAGTCAGTCTGGGGCTGGCTGCTCCCTTGCTCACCAGGTCCCCAATAAGACTCCCCACTGGCACAGCTATAGGGTCCAGGTCTCAGCCTAACTGGGCAAGCTAGAACCTCCAGCACCCTCTCTGTCCAACCAGCGCTTCATGTCCCTGCCCAAGTAGCTGACACAACACACCCACACTTTGAGATAAGTATTTACACAACTTCACAGCCACTCCTGGGAAAGGCGGACACAGATTCTCCAGCTGTACCCCTTTACCCAGACTATAAGACAGTAATTACTGCCACCACCCAGTTAATAATATCAGCTACTAAAAGGCCCTTAAAAGGGTGTCCAATTATTACTGTGGAATATTAATATCCAATGGTAATGCGACTATACAGTTTAAGGCTTATCAGAGTGGCCTATAGCAATAAACTTTATATAAATATGCAATGTACTCTAGAGCATATCTCTACACAAAGCAGCCACAGGTAGAAGGTTTTAAAACTATTTAATAATAAATAATTAAAACACAAGACAAAACTACTACACCACAGAGATATCTAAGAGTTCACAGATCACACAGAAACTTAATACAGTAGGACAGGTCTGGTTTCAAAGAAAAATACCTAATTAATCTTTATTAGCTTTAACTATTCCTACAAGATATCACAGTGCTAAAAATGTATATGTGAGCATAAGCAGAGTGCTGATAAGTTAGATGTCCAGATCAAAATGCCCCCGGTCTCTTGTGAGAAATAGAATTTAAACATTACTAACAAACATGTCTCTAAGGCCCTCCCAAAATTACATTATTTTTGACACTTAGGTTTTCCCAGTATTCATATTGCATCATCTAAACACCTGGTCTGAGTTCTCAGGCCACAAACTGCATTATTTAGCAATCTAACACCTCCTCAGAAACTTACAAAGATACAAGACATTTCACATGTATATGCTAACAGAAACTAAAGCAATAAAAGCACCTTCCATATCTAAATTTTAGTCATAAACTTTAGCTTAAAACAATGGGTATGAAATCTTCATCCAGGCTCCCTCGGGCCAAATTCTAACATGAACGGATACAACATGCATCACTGGGCCAGTAGAGTGCAATGTTGTCACATATTTTGCAGTTCCACATTTCACAGTGTTTTCTTACATTTAAAAATGCAAGTCTGTATTTTACATTTATTTATACATTGTATAGAATTATATATTAAATTCTATTTGACTAGGCTGGCAGCCTTCACCCCTCTCTTCCCAGTCATCACAGATACATTCTAGCATTCTGTTTGCTGCTGCCTCTACCATCTACTTGTATTCCTTGTGGTTAATTCTAAGTGTGATCAACTCTCCATTTTTTTCTTGCTCTGATGCAATCAGTCTCTCTCTCTCTCTCTGCCAGCTGATGCTTCACACAAAAGTCATGCATCATGTTTGTATTAAACCTCAGCTGCCACCTTCCTGCCTACTTGTTCAACCAGCCTTTCCAAATAATTTGCTAGATACATCTCTGCATCCCTATCTTAAACTGCTGCACCTATCTTTGTGTTATCAGCATATCTGTGTGTGTGTGTGTGTGTGTGTGTGTGTGTGTGTGTGTGTGTGTGTGTGTGTGTGTGTGTGCTTGTGTATGCGTGTGTGTATATACGCACATGTGTGCAGACTACTTAAGAGTACTCAGTTAACCAGCAAATTTTGGTGGAGTGCAGTGAAAGCAGAAAACCCAGAGAAGAAAAACAGAAAACCACATAGACATGGAGATAGCATACAAACTGCAGACATTGATGACAGGAGGTGAGGTCTGCGTCTTCACAGATAAGCATGGTGATCCCAAATTCTGTTTTTATGAGGCAGAAGCCTTAATCACGGAGTTATCATGTTGTCTGTGAGAAAATGATCTTAATCAATATGCATTATTCCTTTCTGGCTAAAGTTTTGCTTTGCCATTTCTCTCTATTTTTCTCTCTCTCTCTCTAGCTATCTATTTCTTTTGGGGTGCAAAAACTGGCCATTCACTTCTCTCTAGAAATGTTAATATTCAGTCATCCTTTGTCACTCCCGAGAGCTGGTTAAATATGCTTCTTGGGCAGTACTTTCAGTTTTGTCACACTAAGGGATGGGCTGTATGCAATCATCATCATATCTATTATATCATCACACTTTTTATGTGATTTCCAACACTGCCATCTCATATCTTGTTCTAGATCGTTTGGCTGATGAATACTTCTTATCTGGTTTATTCATCTTCCTCCTAGTTTAATTTGTCCAAGTATTTTGTGTTTCTAATACCATGATGGGAATGGACCCCATTCCTAAGTCAAAGTATGGCTAGGCCTTCCAGAACTAGTTCAAAATGATGTGAAGACACTGATCCTTGACCAATGGATCAGCAAAATAATGGGTGCAGATAGCCTAGTATGAACCTATGAACCTATGAACCTATGAACCTATTGTTTCAATCTTTGATGTTAGCCAAAAATGCTCTTTGCAGCATTGTAGTGTGCCCAGAATTGACTCCTTCTGCAATTCATACAGAATTACATGCATCGGTAACATATCTAAGTAAAATTGTAAATTCCTTTTTATAAGACCCATTGCTCCTACTACTATGGAACTGTCTGGATATCCTTTTTTCCACAATGCCATTGTTTCTGCCTATAAATCCTTGTATTTTATGATGTTTTGGGGCCTCTATCCACTTAACAGATTGCCACTGTGTAGGTATGGGGTACCCAGCATGTCACATAGGTATAAGGGAACCTATGGGATAGCCTAAGCCATCACAACAAATTCAACAGCTAAAGGGGGAATCTATTGGTTCTGTTACATGCCCAGGTCTTGGTGTTAAATGTTATAAGAGTAACCAAAGGGGGCAGATACAGTCTCACTGTCTACTGAGGCAGGGCAGGGAACAACAGTCTAAGGAAGCATCAAGCAGGGTAAGCACTATGGCAGTAGTGGTTGTCTGGAGAAAAAATGTACTGTAGTCACTGGGTTTAACAATTTCAATGATAAATGGTACTTTTGTCTTCTACTCATGGGCTACTATATCTGGATTTTCACATCTGTTTTTTTGAACTGTTGGTAATGGGTGATCCCATGTGATATAAACGTCATCATTTTCTATAATGCTTTGTGGATCATGTTTCCAATGCTTCTCAACTACTTCAATACCATAATGTTTGCACAATCCCCAGTGCAACAGTCTTGCCACATTATTATGCCTTTCGGTATACAGTCCTTCTGCCATTAATGTATCACACCCAGCAACAAGATGTGCAACTGTTTCTAGTTCTGTTTTATAAAACCTGCATTTGTCTGTTTCTTTCACATGTTCAATGGACTTTGTAAACCAATGTGTATGTAGTCCACTGTCCTGGGATGCCAATATTAACCTTTTATCTTTTGGATTAAATTCATCTCTTCTTAATCATTCATGCATTTGGTCCTGATCATCATGCGATTTTTCCAAGATTTTTCTGTACTTGTAACTATATTTATGCATTTTTCACATTTCACATCTGAGCCTTCATCTTATATTCTTTCTTCTGTTTTTTGGCACATTCATTTGCTGCATGATTTTTATATACTTCTGGTTTTGATTTCCATTCCCGCTTGACACAGATATGCTTCTGCTAAACTAAACAGGGAAGTCATCTTAGACTTATTCTCCTCATATTTTAAAACTTTCACTATGTTTGAATCTTGTGAGGTTAGCCGATATGTATTCAGTCCTATGATTACAGATCTATACATGTAAATCATTTCGAGGAAACCCATACCTCCTTCAGAACAGGGAATACACAATCTTGGTATAAACTGATTTTTATAAATCATTTGATAAGACTGAAGCATTTTTCTTGTTTTTCTGTCTAACTGATCCAATATATTTTGGGGCCATCCAATCACTTCAAAACTGTAAGTTAGGACAGGACAAGCAAAGTAGTTTATAGCTTAGACTTTGTTCCTAGATGTCAGTGTTGTTTTCAGTATTAATTTTAGTCTTCTAAAATATTCCTTACTAAGTTTTAGTTGCAATTGTTCATATTTTATTGCTGATCATTCATCAGTTCCCAAATATTTATACACTTCCTCTTGCTCAAGTTCTTTTACATCACATTCCTGTGCCAAACTGATATTTTCTTGGTGCTGCAGCTTTCCTGCTTTAAAAGTTGCTTTTACACATTTATCAAGACCAGATGACATTCTTATATCATCTGAAAAAGTTTTGACTACTTATAGTTGTGATTTCAATTCATCATCTGATGAGCTATTTTAAATCATCCACAAAAAGAAGAGGAGAAGTGTTTACACATTGTTGTTTTATGGGAGCAAATTGTAGCCATAACCTAATCTGTTAAGTAGACAGCTAATGGGTTAAGGCAAGAAAAAAGAGTCACTCTGGAATATCCCCCTTTTAATTTTTATCCCTGGAATAATAATTTGTCCTTTATCATGGCTTAATTGCAAAGCGGTTTGCCACTGGTTCATGGCTGCTGTAATGCAATTGATCAGTATATGGTATATCTTATACATTTGTAAGCACTCTTTTATCCATGAATGTGGGATACTGTCCAATGATTTTTTGTAGTCTACCCATGCCATGTTTTGATTCTTCCACTTGTTACAATTCTCCATTATGCCTTTATTTAACAACAAATTATTCTTTGCTCCATATGACTTTCTTTTATTACCCTTGTGTTCCATTGCCATGATTGAGTTTTCTTCTAAATGACTACAGACTGTTTCCACATCAATTCCAGTGTATAGTGTACATTCAAGACCTTAAATAACACAAATGAGCACTACTGAAGGCCACCAATGATCTATAGAACTAAAAACTTTTTATTTGGTAACGTACATGGAAAATAACAAAACATATTCACATTAATGCTTAACATCTCACAGTGTTTTCGTCAAAGCCAAGACTTCATCAGATGCATGCATACCTCCTCATTGTGCCTCATTTTATATTAAAACTAGTGAAAGACAACCAATTACAAAATACAATTTATAATTCAATCAATTGTGTACTGCTTAGACACATACATATACTTACATAATGTACATATATTTTTTTGGGTTCACTATAGAATCTCGAAATACTGAAATCCCAAATTTCAGTATTTCGAAATTCTATAGCCGAAAGCTTTAAATCATGAAACCCCAGAAGCGCGAAATTCAAAATCCCAAAGTTCAGAGATTTTTGAAATAGTGCTTCTGGTGTTGCGGTGTGTGAATGGATAGGTGTAAGTTCAGGCAAGTATGTATGTGTAAGTGTGTTGGTTAGGGGCTTTAGTGTATGTTAGTGTGTGATGTGGCTGTGATGTGTGTGTGCAAGGGGCTATGAAATGTGTGGGTGTGAGTTACCTTTGTGTGTGTGATTGTGCGATTTTAGAGTTAGTATATATAAGTAGGGTGGGTGTGGGGGGCATGACCCCCAACATGGGGGTGCAGGGGAGCTTGCCCCCCTATTTGTCTGTAGTGTAGGATTGTATGTTTGATTGTGGGAGGACATTGTGTGTATGTGTATGTGTGTGGTTTATCCGTAGTGTAATTTCGCAATTTTACATTTCACGGTTCTGGGGTTTCGGGATTTAAAGCTTTTGGCTATAGAATTTCGAAATACTGAAATTCAGGATTTCAGTATTTTGAGATTCTATAGTGAATCAATTTTTTTTACAGGTCTTTATATATTTTTATTATGATATGATACATTCAGTAATGTTTTATATATTTATTATAGATATTTTTTATACAAGAGAAGTTTGTTATTATAATTGTTTGGATTATTAAAGTCCAAGCAGTACACAATTGATTGAAATATAAGTTCTCTTTTGTAATTGATTCTCTTTTATTGGATTTAATATAAAATGAGACAATGAGGAGGTATGCATGCATCTGATGAAGTCTTGGCTTTGACAAAAATGCAGTGAGACGTTAAGTGTTAATCGCTAATGTGTGTATGATTTGTTATTTTCTTTGTCCGTTACCAAATAAAACCGTTTTAGCTCTATAGATCGTTGGTGGCCTTTGGTAGTGCTCATTTGTGTTATTTAAGGTCTTGATATTGTTTTTGAGCACTTAATATCTCATTTTTTTCTGGTTTATAGTTTACACATTGTTGGAAGGCAAGTTATTGGTCTATAGCTTTTAGGATAGCTTGCAGGTTCACTCTTAAGGGAGAGTATTGTTTTTCCTGTTGTTAACCAGGTTGGCTTCTGTTCAGGGTGCACGTATAAATAGTTATTACTCATGCCTAAATCTTCATGTAAAGACGTTAATACTTTTAGCCAGAAGTTAGCTACTGCATCTGGGCCTGGGGTTTTCAATCAGGAGCTTTTCTTAAGTTTGTTTCAATTTTTCTGTTCGTTACTTCATCCCATTTCATATCCTGTACATCTGAACTTCTTACTGTTTCTTTTATTTCTTCTATCCATTTAAAATCTTTATGTTCCACAGGCACTTCATAGATATTTCTCCAAAATGTCTGTTTCTTCTTGTTTTGTTGGTGTTTTAATTCTTTTTGTCTTGATTCCAAATTCTCTATAAAACTTTTTGGGCCATCAATAAAGTGCTTATTTTGTACTTTTCCTTTATATTTATTTGCATACATTGTAAGATTTTCTGTCTGTATTGATATCTTTAGTTTATTATTTGCAATAGTGTATGATAAGTCCTGATCTGTTCTGATACTACTTTTATCACATCTATCTTTATGAGTATTTTTGTTGATCTGTTACCTCTTCTGTACTGTTCTTAACAGTGATATTTCTTGTCTTAATTGCTTTATATCTCTATTTGATGTTTCCATGATGGCATTTGATAGCCCCCCTTCCTTTCCTTTACTACCCCATGTTTTTTTGGTAAGACATTGTCTGTTGTTAATTTAGCTGCACAGCAATATATCCTATTTACTTTTGTTATATCACATGAATTTAAATGAACAGTCCTCATTACTGTGTTCATTTGTTTTATCAAACTTCTAACATTTTGGGTCTTATTGACTTTCTGAAGTCTGTTTCTTTCATTGATCTTAATATTTCTATCCATCTCTATTAAATGAAGCAACTCTTCCCTTAGATCATTTCCTTCTAAACTTAGGGCACATTCTTTGTTCCCCATTTCCTGTGGGCATTCTACAGAAAGTTCCAGAGCATCTTCCTGTGCCATATTCTCTTCAGTTTCATCCTGTCTCATCCATTGCTCTTTCATAAGAGAACTCACTGGCCTTTCACTCCACAGCACTGACTGGATCAGAGTTGGCACAGTTTCCTGTTCATTCCCTTGCTATGCAACTCCATCTGATCTTTTATACTGGTTTACTACTGAAGGCTCCAAGGTATCTTCATATGACAATTGATCAGATGTTTCCTGCTCTACTGGTTTCTCCTTAATTTGAGGATTCATTATTCTATCCTGCTGTGGTGTTATCAGAGTTATATTTTCTACACTAAATCCACCACTTTGCAGGTAATCCATAAACTCAGTTTCTATTTCTTAAACGTCTCCATTTCTAGGGTGTTAATTTGGTATAAAAATCTAATATTGTATGATATCAACATCTCCTCAATCCCACTCTTAAATGCTAATGCTCTTTAAAACGTTAAAATCCATTACTTCTTCCATGATTTAATAAACAGTTTCCATAAATTATGGCATATCTAAATTTATCCAGCCTCTATGCAATGATCCAACCTATTCATCTCAATCCTAATATCCTTTTGGGAGGCCAAGTGAATGATCTATCCAATTTCCCTAAGATTAAACAAAAATCATTATGGGATTTCATGCTGCATAACCTCCTCTCCAAAATGTAAGATCCCAAATGTACTACTCAGAAGGATATCTCTTCCTCTCATAAACCCGATATTACATTTTAAGTACAAATTATGTATTTAGCCATGATATATTATCAGATTTAAACATTTAATTGGATTTTCTAGATACAGTGCTACAAAACAGTACGTTGTCAAATGCTTTGAATTTAGCAACAAATTATAAATACATACATACATACATATATATATATATATATATATATATAGATATATATATATATATATATATATTCTGACTTTTTGGACCACTTCAGACAAATTGGGAAAATCTTATGAAATACTCCATAATGTATATTAAGAAGTTTACTCTTTACAAACCATTCTACTCCAAGTTTATGATCTTAAATTACATCAGTACAAAAAACTATTTTCTCTCCCAGTAATTCTAGCTGTGATAATTTTTAGGTGAAAATGCTGATAATTAACATTTACAAATCAATACAAAGTATACACACACACACACACACACATATATATATATATGTATGTACTTTGAAAGGTTGAACCTCATGTAATCAAAATCAGTTTTCACGAAATGAAAGTAGTGAAAGCTTAAATACCCAAATTGTAAATGTTTGCCCAAACTTAAAACACAAACTGAAGTAAGTAAAACTCACCTAGGTGGAGGGCTACACCCCCACACCCATACTCCCCTACCTACATATACCAACTCTAGGATTGCACTACAGTGGAGAAAAGGGCATGTTGGGCAAGTGTTTACTTACCCTGAGAAAATGTTTGCCATTCAGGTATTTAAGCTTTCACAATTTTTATCTTGTGAAATGGAATTTGATTATATGAGATTCAACTTTTCAAAGCAGATTTATATATATATATATATATATATATATATATATATATATATATAATCATTATTAATACTTAAAATCATGTCCAGTATTGTAGATATTAAATCTATCGATTGGAAAGTAGCAATACTTCACCTTCCATTTTTAATTTATATAAGACATACTTGATTATAGTCATCATTTGTTTAACTGGCTTAAAACTGGTTTCATTCAAAAGCACTAAATTGAGAAAGCTTCACAATCATAAATTACAAACATTTAAAATTATTTAAAATAGTGTCAAAATTCTACAACAACGAATCAAATTCTCAGTTTATATCTAATTTTAACATAAATCTGAACTTCTTATCCTAGCAATGCAAATATCACCTATTAACAGTTTAACATTTTAACCAATACAATAAATTATTGAAAATATACTATATTATGGCTTAGGCTCTGAGAATCTCCTTTATTTTCTTGACTACTTAATTGAAATAATAGGCATGTTCTATAATTAATCACCCTAGATGTTATCCTCTTTTATTTTTCACTTATTTGGCTGTTCTTCCTCTTACATTATAGATTTTGATTTTGTAGTTATATCACATAGGTAGCTCTGACTTCATTAATGAACTTTATGAGGCTTGTATACAGTTGTAAATCTGAGTTTTATATAAATTAGATTAGGATTTGTGCAGTTTCACTAGAATTGTTAGTTGATTTTTGTCTTTATAGGAATGTTACTAATTCTGCCGTGGTGCAGCGGTAGCGTTGTCGCCTCACAGAAAGAGGTTTTCCCGTTCGATTCTTGGCTGGAGCACCTTCTGTGCAGAGTCTGCATGTCCTCCCAGCGGTCGAGTGGTGTTTGAAAGACATGTGTGAATAGGCGTGCCTTTGTTGAAGGTTGGGCGTCGGGCTGGCACCTCGGCACCATAAAAACTGACTGCCAATCATTAGCGGACCGGAGTTCCACTGTGGCAATGCCTAACCAGGAAAAGCCGAAAGAAAAACAACAACAACAAAAGGAATGTTACTAATTCCTTATTTATTGTTTTGTACATTTATAATGAAAATGTTAAATAAAAAGTATTTTTCAAAAAAACATCATCAGAAAAAAAAACATAATTACACCCTCTACCACCTTATGCCTGGTGCAGCTGCCTCATTTGACCCATCTGAGCTATGATTCTAGTCAACAGTATCCAAAACAAATCTCCTAACCTCTGCTAGAAGATTGCTGTGGTGTCCATCCTTAAGATACCATGGAATAGCAGCTCAAGCTCAAGTTCAGGTTCATTTAAATAACTGAACCTAGATGCTATAAGATCAATAAATAACAAAACATAATAAATATTGAATCAGGATAGTAAACATCAAACAATATATACAATAATAACAACTACTAAACATACAAAATTAAAATTAGTTATAAGCCAAATCAAACAAATGTGTTTTTAAACCGTTTTTAATACTGACTAATGTTGGCGAGTCTCAAAACCAGGTAGGAAGAAAGCACCATAATAGAGAAACTTGCTTACTAAAAAAAAGCAACAACCAGAGGACTTAAGATTGTAACGTAGAAACAAAAGGAGACTTTGTGAACTACAGCACAGCAGGAGATCCCACAAGTAAGGTGGACAAAGGTCATAAAGTGCAAAATAGACCATAACAAAGATCTTATAGATGATTAACTGTCTACCCATCCACTGTCAGCATAACTAAACAGAATAAGGGCAACATTAAGGTATTGATGCTCAGTGCTAGGAGCCTTAACAAAAAAAAAAAAAAACTATAAACCCTGCAAGCACTGCTTACCCTGCAAATATAGATATATATGCATAATCACAAAGATCTGATTGAAGTCCAGTAAAAGCACTCCATCAGTGAAGAGCTTTAATATCTGTCACTCATACAGGCCCATCACATTAGAAGTTGGCACTAAAGGTAGAGGTGTTTTATATTCTTAAAAAGGATCTCAGTTCTAGACTTGTTAGACAAGATAAATTGGATCTCCTCCATTTCCAACTTTCTACAAACAAAACACTTTATCACATTATAGCAAACTACAGGACCCCCTTTATGCCCCTCTCACCCCAGGAGACTTCAGCTATCCCACCATCAAATGGGAGAATCAGGACATTCTCAAACTTGTATGCCAAAAGATTTTGGGACTTCATAAATACAAACTCCTTGGACCAGCTAATCCACACCCCAAACAGGGAGATAAAATCCTGGATTTAGCCCTTACCATTATGGGAGAGATGTGCTTCCCACCTATTATAACTTTTTTCTTGGTCAAATCAGACCACAAGTCAGTTACCATAACCTTCAGACTGAAGCCAGATGCAAAGGCTAGCTAATCTATTAAAACTGACCGATGACCTGACTAAATTCAAAAGAATCATCTACCTTGACAATCCCACTGCTTATGAGGAATCTTTTACTGGCAAGTTTTATGCACATTTAAATATTTGCAAATATGTGTTTGTCTCCTTCAAAAATAAATGCAATGCAAAATTACAAAATTCAGAAGTAAACCTTTTTGGTGACACTCAGCGCGTGCAAAAATAATCTATTGAGAAACCAAAACTGCTCTTGCTAAACTTAACAAAGAACTCTGAATTCTAATCAAACCGACCAAAGCTAGATATGAGGTAAAGATAGCTATCCAAGTAAAAGATTACCACAAAGCCTACTTTAACTGTGTTAGAAATATCCGAAACAATGTCTAGCATTGCACAGAGTTAACAGTGAATTATATCACATATTCAGATCCAGAGGACATAACTTGTCTATTGGCAGACAAATTCACCTCCAACTTCACCCCTACCTCTCCTTTCCCACATTCTCAGATCAAATGCCCACATTTACCCTGTCCTTTAATCTCCCAAGAATAAGTTCTCAAAACACTTTCCATTGCTAACAACACTGTCTGTGGATACAGATAATATACCAGGTTGTCTGCTGGTTAGCCTGAAAAATTAATCATTCGACCCCCTACAGAGAATAGTCAGCATTAACCTCAAAGCAGAACTTAGGACAGCAACAGTCATTCCCTTGCCAAAGGCAGGGTTAAAACAGGCTCAAGTTAATTACAGACCCATATGTTTGACTAGCTTCATCTGTAAGGATATTGAAAGGATCATTATGGAACTAATAATTAGGGATATAGATGACCTAGATACTGTTGACCCCACACAGTTAAGATTTGCTATGGGCAGGTCCTACCTACTTAACCTGGTTAACTTCTTCAAAAAAGTCACTGAGGGACATTCCAAGATAGTTGCACACTGGTCAAAAGCTTAACTTCACTCCTCCCAGGCTGAAAAATGAAACTGAAAGACAAAGGCCAGGAACTCTTGTCACTTTTAGTAAATTCTGTTACTGGCTAGTAAGTACACTGCCTGGATGCCAGCAAAGAAGAAACTAAGAGCCTGAAAGAAAATCAGTTAGAAAAACTGAGCAGAAAACAGTGACTGGGAAGAATCTTGCAGCTGTTCAGCAAAAAGCAGTTCAAGCTCGAACATTGGTACAATAACTGGCTTCCAGTAATCTAGAGGAAAACATAAGTAAAATGTGCTCAGAGCTGATTAAAATAAATGAAACGCTGAAGGAATATACCAACTGAAATAAAATGCTGCAAAAAATGGAAGAAGCTATAAACAGATATTCAGATGAGCTGATAAAACTGCAAAAATCAGAGGCTGAAATGAAGAAAAGGCTGACTGAGTATGAAACTACTCAAGAAGAGCTATTTCAAAAAATGATAGAATTAGAGGACAGAGAACATAGTGAAAATCTGAGATTTTCTGCTGTGCCAGAGAGACAAGAAGAAACAGACTGCATTCATTTTATAAAAGCAAAAATAAACAACTGGACTGGTATTGCACAGCAAAAACTGCTAATTGAAAGGGCACACTGTGTATATGCTCCAAACAGGCAATGAGAAAGCAGCTAAGACCTGTAGTAGTTAAGATGCAAACCTACCATGAGAAAGAGTTGATCCTGACAAAACTGTGGAAAAAAGGTAAAGTATTAAAAGTTGGAGACAGAAGAGTATTTGTGGAAAATGATTATTCAATGCACACCAGGCAGAAGAGAAACAAAGTCATTCCAGCAATCAGGGAATATCGAGAGATAGATGTGAGATTCAAACAGCTGTATCCAGCTGTCTTCAGAATATTTTTTCCCTAAAAGATCAAAGTCATTTTTTGATGCAGAAGAGTCTAAGGAGGAAATACAAAAGTTTGTCCAACAAAAACTGAGCCATGAAGCAGAAGGGACTCTGTGTCTCATTCTTCTATGGAAAAAAAGCTCATGGGGAGACTTTGCTAGTAAAACTCTTTTCCATTATTCCAAAGGAAAATGCTTGAGAGACAGAGAAAAGCACAAGAGATGACTAGACAAATTGGTGGTACATCGGAACTGAACTAGAGTCTGGTGTTGGGAGATGGAGACGAATAGGAGAAAGACTAGCAGCAAGGAAATTAGTGAAAAGATGTGAGACTGCAAATTATGTCTGTTTAACAGAAAGTGGAAAATGGACTTTATTGACTTTGTGAAAATTGTGGGGAATTATAAGGCATTTCCTCACTTCATGTCATTAATGTTTGGAAAGACACTGAGGGGAGGGGAGGAGGAAGGAAAAAGGTAACTGCAGGTAAAACAATTTCTGTTCTTAAAATTATTTCTATGAAATTTTTGATTTTTTTAAAAAACACTTTTACTGAATTATCATTTGTGACACAGGAAAACTTACATTTCTATATAAATAGCCAAACCACATTAAGAAGTTCACATTTACAAACATTATACATCACATGTATTGTTATAGATCCTATAATTTAGGCAGCATTACATAAATTATTTAATCCCTCCCTTCTCTTAAACTGCATACCTCCTCCAAAACATTTTTCTCCATGTATTCTTCCTACAATTTCTATTTTTATATGTAATTTACTCCTAACCTTTTCTAAAGATCCAACCTCCTGTTCTTTTATTTCTGTTACAATATTTGCTACTTCAAGTATAGTAGGTTTAGATTCTGATTATCATTTTCTAGTAATGGCTTTTTTGGCAGCCACTAGAATTACATTTAACAAGGCTTTAATATGTCTGGGCAATTCAGATCCTGTATCCCAGCTTAAAAAAAATAATTTCCTTAGTTACAATCATTTGCTCACTCAGTATTCTGGACAGAGTAATTTGTAGGGGATTTTTAAAGTCTGCCAACTCATTACACTCCCAACACATATGTTCCCATTTATCTCTTTCTTCCATCAAACCTCCAACATTTGCCATCTACAAGAGGAAAAATTCCTCGGAGTCTGCTTGGGGTATAGAAGTATCTATGCAAATACTTCCAGGTAAAAATCCTAAATCTTCTAGACTTCGTTGTATATTTAGGTACTATACATATCTCTTCCCATTATTTCTTTGTGAAATACAGATCTAATCTCTCTTCCCAATCTTTTCTGACCTCTTCTTATTGATTCCTATAATTAATGTGGAGTATCTTATATACCCTATTAATTATCCAGTTTTTAACAGCAGCGTTTGTTCAAGATGCAGTTAAAAATGTAACTAGTGCAGGTCTTTCATTTAGGATTCCCCTATCTCTTTCTCTTTGTCTGCAATCTGTGATATCATTCTCTGATAGAGAAGGCAGTCACTACTAGTCTGTAATCCAAATGACTTCTTGACCTCTTCCAATTTTATTACGTTTCATTCTCTAATTATTTGTTCCCAATATCTTGGTTTCTTTGTCAGCTTCCTCCAGTAAATTCCAACACCATCTTGTCTATTTTCTGTGCCATTAATTGCCATCATCCCTATCATCTGACTCTCCTTTTTCCTTTCCTGTATTGGCTTAGTTCTTAGTATACTTTCTGCTACTTTCTGAATATAATATTTTGTATGACTGTTGTTATTCTCTTTAAGGACCTGTGTCCAAAATCCCATTCTTTCTTGAATTACACCCCTGCTTCATTAGCATCCATTTCCACTCTGAATTGTAGCTTTCTGCTTGTGCTATGTATAGGAGCCTTAACTGTGTAGCTCTAAAATATCCCTTCAAAATAGGTAATCCTAAATCTCCTTGTTCTGTTGGGAGGATCAACTTATCTCCCTTGAATCTTGTCCTCTTGCCCTCCCAAATAAAATCCTTCAACTCTTTATTAATTATTGCCCTCACTTTCTCCTCTGGTTGATAAAAATATGCCTGATTTGTGTATAGAACTAAATGGGTTAAAATGTTTTACTGCTTGTATCTTGCTATCCATGTCCATAGGCAATAGCATCCAGTTTCAAAGCTTTTGCATGACCTTTTGCTTAGTCTTTTCCGACATATTATAACAGAATCTTTTTTAATCCATACTCCTAAATACTTCATTTTACCATGTTCCAGTAAATATGGGTATTTTTGGACCAGTTTGTGTGTGGGTACATCGTGTAGAGCTATAACCTTTGTTTCATCTTCATGAATTTTATATCCCAATAAATCTGAAACAGTCTCAAAATATTCCACAACACTAAGATGTCCTTTCCTAGCTCATCAGGTACAATATAATGTCATCTGCAGATAAATCCAACTTTTCTTGAACACTGTACCAATTATTATCTTTGAATTTCTTGTTTTCTTTGCCAGTAATTCTAAATGTAACATCACTAGTTCTGCTGTTCAGATACATCTTATCAGAGAGGAGCTCTCCCACTTTGACTTTTGCCTCTGATCCCTCATATATCCTTCTAATTAACCTTATTATTGTATCTGGAAATGCAAATACTTCCATTGCCCTATTCTTAAAATCCCACATTACTCTGTTGAATGCTTTCTCTGCATCAAGACCCACCAATAACAGCAATATGTTCCTACATTCTGCTTCCTCCTGGATCATGATTGTTCTATTAATATAGTCAAATATTTCCTTCCCTTCCACAAAACCACATTGGTCCATGTCTATCAATTTTGGCATCACCTTTGCCATTGTTATAGCTAATATAGACATAAAATTTCATAATCATGAAAGGGGCCTATATGAAGCTGGATCAGTTGAGTATTTACCGTCTTTAGGCCACTACAGCTTTTTTTCCAGGATGTTGGTGCCTTCACACCATTTAAAATGCTGTTAAAACCTTTCAGATCTTTATCAGTTTATTGTCTCCTAACTTCCAATTTTCCACTGAAATACCATCTATTCCTGGACACTTTCATGTAGATTGGTTATACATCACTATTTCTAGTTCATCTCCCATTATTTTAACTGTTAGTTGTTAACCCTCATTACCTCTAACCTTGGCATATTTAAGTTTTCCATAAATATTTCCATTTGTGCATTTCCTGGATTTTCCCACTTCTCTGCTTAACATAAATTTTCATAAAATTCCAAAATATCTCTACATGATCTCTAGTTATTTTCTAAGTTTGGCAACAACCCTTTCTACTCTCTGTTGCCTAACTTGTGCCAACAGTTCTTGTGCGCTGGAGTTATTATAAAAAAAACAGCTGTTTAACAGAAATCTTTCTGAAATCACACATATTATCCAGGTACTTCCTTATTTTTTACTCCTTGAAGGCTTGTGTAGTCGAGACGTCAGAGTGTGTTTTTAAATAAATTTTCCTGTGGATTACTAGCTGGTGGTTCTATTTTCTTCTTTGGTGCTTTTATAGTGTGGTGTTGCTACTTCCTTATTTTTCTTTATCTCTGTGCAACTGTGCCCCTTCTTGTTCTGTGAGATTCACCTTTTTTTGTAATATTTTCTTTGTCTTTTTACTTCTTAACCCGATATCTTTTTCTAGCTCTAACTTACAGAGTACTTGCAATCTTCCCTTACAGGTCATAGATAATTTCCACTACTCATTCCTTAAATTCCTCTCTTTTTAATGTGGAGGTGGGAAAGAATCAGTGTCTCATCTTTGCTTCATTACCCTGCAATTTTAACTTGGTAATTATTGGCGCATGAAATAGTTATTGGATGTATGTCAAAGTTCTCAATTAAATGGGCATGTTCCTGTGAAATATAATTTCTATCAAGTCTAACTCAGTTATTTTACCTTGGAATTTATGTCTTTCATACCAAATATTTTCATAAATTTCTACATTAATCTACCCACTTTTGTTATATTTTCCCTTCTAGGCTCCCTGGACACATCCTTATTTTTGCAAATCAAATTCCAGTCCCCACCTATAAGTAATATTCCTTGCTGAAAGCTGATTATTTCTCCCTATTTTTTGAAGCTCCAAAATAGCAATTTTATGTGGAATATAAATGCATGCCACTGTAATAAATATCCCTTTCCAGCAGCCCCTTACTACTAAAAATCTGCCATCATCTTTTTTTTCCTCTCTATCACTACTGGGGTTTCTCTGTCAAGTACCATAAGTACTCCTCTTTTTCATTGTCCCTGATATTCTGCAGAGCATCCATCCTGAAATATTTTCTTTATCAATTTCCAAAGTGTTTCCTGTAGCATTACTATGTGCACTTTGCATTTCTTAATATAATTAAGTATTCTTTTCTTTTTCTGTCTATACATGTGAGACCATTCACATTCTAAGGTAATATGGAAAGTGCCACCATTATGGCAAGAAGTCATTATTCACTCCTATTATATATGGAGCTTTTTTAATGTCTAATTCCAGCTTTTCTTATGCATGCATCCATTAATGTTTGGCAGGTTAACCCTTTATACATTAATTCTTAAACAACTCACAAACAACAAGAATATTAGGTGTATGAAACCTGCTAAGGAAGAGGGATTGGTCATTATGGACTGGTTAGATTATTCTGGCCATATGAACAACCTCTTACAAGATCATGAAATGTATAGTATTGTTTCAACCAACAAGATTAACATTGCCTATAGGGTGATCAAAGTGGCCCTGGACACAATATCACAGGGCATCTATGATTTTTTGAGGGTGAATCATCCTATCATTCCAAGGATTTTCAGTATACCGAAAATACACTCCAATCCTGATGATTCCCCCCTTTCGCCCTATTGTGGTGGGTAGGTGGTCAGTTGCAGAACCCCTAGCCAAGTTTGTTGACCAGAAATTAAATGATCTTTTAGAATCTTATCTACACATAGTATGAGACATGTGGGTCCTGTTGGATAAATTAAAGAATATGAAATGGGAACTTTGGGTGACTCAGTGGTGCAGCAGTTAACATTGTCACCTCACAGCAAGAGGTTCTCTGATTTGATTCTCAGCTGGGGTGCCTTCTGTGTGAAGTTTGCATGTTCTCCCTGCGTTCATGTGGGTTTCCTCCAGGTACTCTGGTTTCCTTCCACAATCCAAAGACATACATCTGGAGCATTTCTCCCTGGGTCTCCGATGAAAATGGGCTATGTCCTAGTCAGACTTTCCCATTCAACAAATGTTAAATAAATAAAAAAACAAACTGACTATATGTTTGTCACCTGTGATGTGCAAAGCTTATTCACTGTTATACTACCTGAAGTGAGACTGGAGTAGTTCCAGGAAATAGTCAAGAAACATGGGACCCTGACTAACACAGACTATGCTCTAATAATTGAAATTATGGAACTTGTTTTAAATAACAACTTTTTGACTTTTGAAGGGGAGTATTACAAATACTTATCTGGTGTTGCTATGGGGGCCACCTGTGCCCCCAGATTTGCAAATGCTGTTCTCCTGAAATGGAAATTAGAAAGCTTGTTTAAACTTCTACTTTATGAGCTGTGTGTAGGTTACTTCAAATTTATGGATAATTTATTAATTATCTGCAAAAGTACTGGGGAACAACTGGATGAATTGATCCATCAGCTACAAAACAGTACCTAATTTTTAAAAAATGACCCACATCTGTAACCTGGAAAGGATCAACTACTTAGACATCACAATCATCAAGCACCTGGATGGAGAACTAGCAACACAACTTTACTGAAAACCATCATATTATAATACATTTATCCACTTCACCAGTTCCCACCCCTTTCACCACATAAAAGGGGTGTCAAAAAGCCAGTTCATTAGAGCATTCTGACTCATTTCAGATGATGAGAATTGTCTGGAACAGTTTAATACCTTAAAAATTTTTTTTTTGGATAGAGGCTACCCTTCAACACTAAAAGATAATATTTTTGAAAAGGTTTGGATGGAAATGGAGTGTAGATATGCACCGATTAGCAAGAAAGGGTTACAACAACTGGCCAACATTTATAAAGGACATGAAGGTCCAGAGTATAATGGTGACACCAATATGGCTCTGCACTAAACCTTGGACACCAAGGAGATTGAATCTCTTATGCAGAAGAATTGGTATGTGCTGCAGTGTGATGAGTCCATTAATAACTACTTTTTGGAAAATTCTTCCTTTACATATAAAAATAAGCGGAACATCAAAAATCTCATCGAGAGGTTGGAAGTAGTAACCAAGGGGGTTTCAAACAAATGGAACTGTGGTCATTGTCCGCAATGCCCCTATATTAACACAAATTATCAAGGTCCCTTGATGAACAAAATTGTTAGTAACATGCAAGGTGGCACTTCCAACTGTGCTACAAAGAAAATTGTTTATTTGGCTACATGTACTTAATGTATGGCATTTTATTTAGACAAAAGTAGAAAAGCCTTGAACACGCATATTTACCAATACTTATACAGTATAAAATATCAAGACATGAAGAATGCTTTAGCCAGACACTCAAGTAAATGTTCAGAGTTTAACAAGTTTGTTTTCTTAATTTTGAAACAAATACAGATCAAACCATATGGGGGGACTGGCAAAACAAACTCTTGCACTGGGAAATGTACTGGCAAATTAGACTTAATGCAGCCAATTCAACTGGTCTCAATGCCAACATTTCAGTTTCAAGTGAACTAAAAAATGAGCTTGTATGTTGTGATAATAGTCTCCTGGACATATGTATTTTTACTGGGGATATGAGTCCAACTAAATGTTGCATGTGTCCTTTTTTGATTGTGTACTGTGGGGGTGTGTCTTATTTCATGTAGTTCAAAAGGGATGAGTTTTAGTTGAAAGTCACAGTTCTGATGATGTCTTTGTAAGTAGATGAAAGTGCTTAACTTTGACTTTGTATTTTGGTTAAATAAAAGTGTTTTTAGAGTTCCTGTGATTGGCTGATTAGTTGACTAGCTGGTTGTTCGTCCACTCTTTCCAAATGTATTTCCTGTAGCATTACTGTTTGCACTCTGCATTTCTTAATATAATTAAGTATTCTTTTCTTTTTTGTCTATACCTGTGAGACCATTAACTTTCTAAGGTAATACAGAAAGTGCCACCATTGTGGCAAGAGGTCATTATTCCCACCTATTATATATGGCATTTTTTTTTAAATGTCTCATTCTAGCTTTTGTTATGAATGCACCCATTATTGTTTGGCAGGTTAATCCTTTATACATTTTTCCTTATCATCAGCACTGTAACTTATGTCACATTTTACAAGTTTTTTTTTAATAAAAACCCTCAAACAAAAAACAAACACACCCCATCAGAACACCGTACCTCAGCACCTATTAACTTAATACAAACACACATAACTATGTACATCTTCAAATAATGAAATTAAACTCTCCTAATAAGATCATTTGTGCCAAATGAACAGCTGCTAAAACAGGCCCTAGTTAACATGAAACTCAGGTTATCCATGCTAAGATGCACGTTATTGCTTCTGTTTCTACTTAGACTAATTGGTGGCTGTTCTTTTTTATCTTTATCCCTATCCCCCTGATGTGAAAACTGCATGCAGACTTTTAGAAATCATTCTCTTTTAGCCTTGAAAAAAACAGTTTTCTGTCTTTTGTTGCCCTATTATCAGCTTGCTGTCATGGAAAAGTAGGAGAAAAAAAAAAAAAACATTCCTCTGTTGCAGCCTGAAAGACAAGCTGAAATGTTTATTGCCAAAGCAAATCTTTCCATTGAATGCAGTGTTCTCATATTTACTTGTTTCCACTTAACATTTGCTATTAGATTAAGTCAGTGGTCTCAGATCATTACAGCTGGGTGATGCCTTCAAGTAATTTTGCAGTTATATGCTACTGACATCTTTAGGTGTCAAGTATTCCTTTTTCCTATTTGCATTAATAATTCCAAAATCATGCTACATACAAAGTATGAAATAGTTTATCTTAGAGCATATACAAGGGAAAAACACAACTGTATTGATATTTAGCATCTGTCTAGTGCAGGCAAAGTTGTATTCATTGTAGTTTGTATAATACTATAAAATTATAAGTGGTTTATAAGCTATGAGAAAATACCTGTCAGGCTCTGAATTATATACAGACTGAATAGTGCCTGATGTTTCGATCTAGCATGCATGAAAAATGCAGCCTCCGAGTGTCATAAAACTGTGATTTAGACATTGCTATTGCTATAAAGTTTCTCCTATCTTGGCATACTTGCACTAATATCCTCACTCCCATAGCCTCCCAGACTATCTAGGAACTTGTATGGTAGTCTGTCACTCTTTTTTTCTTACAAAAGTTGTAATATTGTTTTTTCTTATACATGTTTATAGCAAAGTAGATTTGTTGGCATTTTGTTCACTGTACATGGAGTCTTAATTCTACCTCTTTTTGCCTTTTTTAGTGACCCAAGCCTCATTACAGGGTCAAACAAATCTCCTGCCCCTCATCAAGATCGTGATAAACACAAATACCATGTACTTGAGTGCCGGACACCCTTGGTCATTGTCCAGTAACCAAAGTGACTCTTAACTTCTGTAGGTGTCTATGTACCAGTGAGTCTAGGCTAGTACTGGAATTGCTTGGTATAAGTTTATTCTGTTATGTATTCCTCAGTTACACTACATTACTGATTACCCCTCTGCCAGCAGCATCAGCTGCGCATGCCCCCTCCACCAAACTGACCATTTACATTGAGATAAAGGAAAACAATGAGATAAGAGAAAACAAAGAAGGAAAGTATTCTTTCTCTTAATATAGCACAAAGGTACAAAATCTGGGAATATAGCTTACTTTTCTCCTGTTTTTTCAGGGTGCAACAGACACTATCTATATTTCCCTATACAAACAGGTATACGTTAAAGGGATAGTGTTAAGTTTAATACCTGGTTTTAGGAATACCTGATAGGTTTTCTTTCTGCTCACACAGCTTGACCAGGGTTAGCCCCATTCCATTTGCCCTCACAATGCTGGTGTTCACTCTGCTCCCCTACCCTACCAATAATTCCCACCCATCCCCACTACATTTTTATTTTATTTATTTTATTTTATTTTCCATTTGTTTACCGGGTTAGTCCAACTGGACACAAGGTGAACATTTTCAGTGGAGGCCCAGGGAGAAAAGCTCCAAATACATAGTAAAAAAGTATAAAAAAATAATAAAAATAATAAAAAAAAATGATATAAATAAAAAAATTATATAAACATAGCTATTTTGTACAGAGAGCATAGAACATATAAAAGGGATAAAAATGAGAGTTTTACAACTGATGCAGCATACAGTGGCTAGAATATAGAGAAACAATTAAACAAGATATTATACAACAAATATAGAATTCCTTGAACATAAATTCAAAAAGAAGTTTCCATAGACAAACAGCATAATAAACTAGAAATCATAACTATAAAGGTGGCCTAAACACCTGGTTCACAGTACTATGCACTAAATTAAATTACGCAGTACACCTGTGATCTGGAGATGTTGAAAGTCAGGAACAGGTGAAATTAGTCTGGTTCTGTACAGGAACATATCCAAGGTTTGAATAGGAGATCTTTTAGTAGGGATTTGAAAGTATGTTTACTATTTAGACATCTAATGTTAGGGGGTAGAGAGTTCCAAGCCTTAGCAACTGCACAGGAATAAAGAGATTGGTCTGAGCTACATAAGTAATTGGTAACAGTCAGCAGGGCAGTATGGGAAGATCTTAGTTGACAAGCTTGACACGCAGTATTATGGAAGGTGAGCAGACCAGAGAGGTCAGGTATTTTATTTGTTTCATATAGCAGTTGATGGGTGAGGAGAAGTTGATTGTATTTTAGTAGGTTAGGGAGTTCTAAACATCCTAGTTGTCTTAGGGAGAGGGAGTGATGAGAATGAAACTTAGCACTGGTTGCAAATTTTGAGATTTTTATTGTAGCAGGTAGATAGTTTCAGAAGATCAGATTTGTTTAGGTTAGTTAGTACTGGGGAAGCATATAGTAAGGTGGAGAGTAGATGGGTAAGAGATAGTGATTTGGGATTTCTGTGTGGGGAAGCTCTTGCAGCGGTAGAGTGAACCTAGCTTTTATGAGCTTTGGCAATTGTTAGTGCTATATGTTTGTTGAATTTTAGGTTTTGATCAATAGTTACACCTAGTAGCTTGGCTTGGGTTACTGGTGTGATAAGGGTATTGTTGGAGGATGTTATCGAGAATGGTGAGATAGGGGTGAAAGTTTTGGATGGGTGAAAGATCATGAGTTGGGTCTTATATGGGTTTATTATGAGTTGGGAGGAATTTTTCTATAGTAGTGAAGGCTTCCTGGGTTCTATCTTGGAGTAATTGTAGAGAGGGGGCTGAGCAAATAAGGGTGGTATCATCAGCATACTGTACTATATTAGTTTGTTGGGTAGCCGAAGGCAGGTTATTGGTAACGATAGAAAATAGTGACCAAGAATGGATCCTTGCAGAACACCTTGTCCTACTGGGAGGAGAGGGGAGAGTGAGTTATACCATTTAACAGCTTGTTGCCGGAAGGACAGATAATTTTTAAACCACAGTAGAGAAGAGTTATCCAGATTAGGCTCAGAGAGAGCTGAGAGTAATTTGCAGTGAGATACCATGTCAAATGCCTTTGACAGGTCTAGGAAGACAACAGATACTAAGTTACCAAGATTTCCTTGTTGGTTGACGTGGTCAGTAAAGGATATAAGGGCAGAGGTGGTACTATGGTTTGGCCGAAATCCTTGTTGGGAATTTGCTAGCAGGTTATATTAAAGAAGATGATTCAGAGTTGAGTGTTGTGTACACATTTTTCTAAGAATTTTGATAGGTGAGATAGTATAGCTATGGGGCAATAATTACAAAGTTCTGTCGAGGATTCACCTTTGTGTAGGGGGACAAAGTAAGAAATTTTCCAGAGAGAGGGGACAGTGTGTTCAGCTATGGATCTATTGATGAGTATGGAAATAGGGTAGGCAACGGTAGAGGTAGCAATCCTGAGGTAATCAGCGGGGAGTTTATCAGCAGTGAGAGAGGTGGGTTTCAATTTGGCAAGGGGCTTATGAATTAGGTCAGTTGGAACTGGTTTGAGAGAGATTTGGGTGTTGGTCTTATGGTGACAGTTTTTTTATTTTGGGGGTATTTGTAGTAGTAGTGGGGAAACTGTTGAATAATTTTTGGATAGATGAGGTGAAATAGTCATTAAACTGGATGACAATATCATTGTTATCACCCTCAGTGTTAGGGTTTGGAGAGGTGAATTTGCTTGGTTGGAGAATGTGGTTTATTGCAGACCAGAATTTTGTGGATTGTTGTAGTGAGTTTTTTGTAGCTGGATAGAATAACTTTTTTTATCATTATGTATTTATTTTTTTGCTTTGTTTCTGAGCTCTAGGAAGTATTGTCGATTTGTACTTGTTTTGTTGGTATGCCATGTTGCCCAAACTATGTCTCGTTGTTTGAGAAGGGATCTTGTGTCCTTTGAGATCCAGAGGGCTGGGTTGGTTTTAGTACGAATTAGACATTGTGGGGCCATAAGATTAAGGATACCCAAGAAGGTAGTATTAAAGTACTCCACGGCTTCCTCTAATGGTAGAGTTTTAAGAGGTGACCAAATTACATCTAAAATTACATCTAAACTTATAGTTAACCATTAACCACACCCCTCAACCAATTATCAAATAAGGACGTATTCTTTTGAAACTAACACTACATCAACCCTCCAGCTAGCAATATATTTTATTCTATTACCTCTTAAAGTCGAACCCATCTTAAACACCATACACACACTTTCTCTCTACACTCTATCAAGACAACAGGCATTATGATACATTTACACATTACCCTACTCACACTACTAATCACAACTTACAACTCTACCTCCTATCTCAATCAAAAAATAATCCATATCTACTCACCATCTAATCCCATCCTCACTACATACCTTACTACCTCAACTAATATTATTATATCCTCACACCTCTACAACGCATCCTATTCAGAAGTATTTACTTTCAGATATGCACAGTCACATAGAACACATCTACTGTGCAAAATATCTAGACTGTCGTCAAGATTCTTCCATCTGTTTCTGCATAAACCAATGTAACTCAAACTAAATGTTGACATACAACACAACCCAGGCCCACATGGTCCCCTCACTAACCAATACTCTCACTCATAACATCCTCAACCTGACTTACAATTCTTCTAACCTCCTAATTTTCAATAAAAATCTTAGAAGCATACTTAATAAAATCATGACTACCACACAACCCTTGCACTATACTCTTCCAATCTAGTCATGCTAACTGAAACCTGGCTCAAACCACATATACAAGATACCAAAATCCTTCCACAAGGCTATAACATACTCAGATGTGACAGATTACTGAAGTGAGGTGGTGGAATTGCCATAATGTACAGAAACTCTCTAAAAGTAGCTCACTTAGAGAATTTACCACCAGAACCTTTTGATTCTGAAATACTAATCTCTCACCTAGAACTCAACCCCCCAAAAAAATAATAATTATTGCTATGTATATCTGTCCAGGAATTAACCAGTAAAAAAATTGAAAATGTTCTTTACTGGATAGCTTCTATATTCAATCAATAAGCCATCATTATGGGAAATTTCAATATGGAGTGGTAAACCTGCTCATCAGATAACCCATCCAAATTTATCAACCAGTATTGCTTCCTCCCACATTATACTCTCCCCAACCAGATTGAATAAAAATAGTGGCAAAAAACTATCCTCAACTGGACCTTAACAAATAAACCTAACCTTAGTCAACACATCGGCTGTCTTGCAACAGTCTGAGTGATCACCTGTCCATCTACCTAGTGTGGCATCAGACCAGTACCCCAAAGAATACCATATATAAACACAGTAGGAAAAAAAATTCTCTTCAGAACTCTTCAAATCCCTTCTGCAAAAATGCAGTTGGTCCCCACTTAAACATCTCCCTTTAGACTCAGCAGTAGAATTCTTCAATCAAGCATTTCTCAATATGTTAAATACTCTTGCACCCCAAAGGAAGACATTTATCAAATCAAAACAACTTCCACAGCAATTAAAGGAGATGAGACAACTCCTCAAACAGAGGGACAGTGCCTGATCCCAATACCAAGCAACCAGATCCCAAACATCCCAGCTCATCTATCATAAACTAAGAACCCTAGCCAAAAGCAAATCAAAAATGACAAAAAATCTTACTAACCTACACTGCAGCAAAAGCGCCAAAACAACCTCCAGAAATTTTGGAGCACCATAAAACAACTCCTTAAACCTGGGCAAAATATTACTCCATCTCCTACCACCATATATTCCTCTGTCTGTATGGCCTCACAATTTAATACCTGCTTCATAAACTCGATACTATCTCTAGTACAAATGATAAAAATATACCACTAACAATTCCTTTAGGTTCCCTAACAAACCTTAACTCATTTACTTTCAAAACTGTACAAAGCAGGACCAGTAAACAACTTCAAAACCCACATCCATTGCTGCTGAGCTACTCCCCAAAAAATTCCTCATAATAGCAGCAGATATTATTGCATATCCTGTTTCCATTCTAATTAATCATTCCATCTCTGAACAGTATGTCCCCAGACTCTGAAAAATCTCACGTATCATCCTCTTGCACAAAGGTGGCCCCTCATCGGGCCTAACTACAGACCAATTGCTATACTTCCTCCACTAGCCAAAATCCTCGAAAAATGCATATACAAGCAACTCTTACACTACTTACTGAGCAACAGCCTCTTCTCTAACTCACAACATAGCTTTCAACCTAAGCACAGCAGCACAACAACATTAATCAGCTTTACCAATACCATCAACTAGCTGAGAAATGATGGTCAGTTTGTCTCATCCATTTTCCTCAACATGTCAAAAGCTTTCAACATGGTATCACACTAAAAACTACTAGCTGAACTTATGTTTCTAAATCTATCCCATCCAGCCTTAACCTGATTCCATAGCTACTTAATTGATAGCCAGCTAGCAGTCATTTTGGTAAACTCACTCTCTCCCATACTACCTGTCTCTGTAGGTGAACCACAAGGATCAGTCCTCGGACTGGTACTCTTCTCTATATTTATCAATAAGCTATGCACCACTATCAGTAATGCTACCATCATTCAATATGCAGATGATTCTCCCCTCATATGTTCAGCCCCATCCTTCTCTAAACTCCTTGAAACAACACAAAGGTCCTTTCTAGACATCGAGATGTACCTCTCAAACTGCCAACTAATACATAACTCAAACAAAACAAGACTAATAGCCTTTACTAAAAGCATAATTCAAGGAAATCAACCCTCCCTTTACTATCTACTCCTCAAACAAAAACAGAATAGAACCTGTTAAACACATAAAACTTCTTGGTGTCATGATTGACAAAACACTAAAATTTGATATACAACTGGCTTTAACCATTAACAAGGTACACATCAAACTTGGATCTCTCTCTATAGAGCTAAACCATTTCTCACCAATACCAACCAGACATGCCATAGCCAGAACACATCTCCTCTCTCCCATTCTATATGCCTCACCCATCTTTACTAACCTTAGAAAATCAGATTTAACCAAAATGGAGGCCTACTATAATAAAATAACCAGATTTGCCCTTAATCGTCCCAATAGAACTCAGCACTGCTCTGCCTTACGGGAGCTGAACTGACTTGAACTACCTGACCTACTCAATGCAAACCAGCTAACTATTGCCCACTCCATTGTATTTCAACCCAAAACCTACTCCCACCATACAGCAGCAACAGAACTCTAAGATCCTCTGAAAAATTGTTACTAAAAGTCTCTAAGGTGAATAATTCCTTAGGAGAATCTCTATATTCACACAAAATATCCACAATCTGGAACACTATCCCTCAACAAATTTTAAATACCCCGAACACTCACAAATTCAAACTATTCCTCTGTGACCAACTCAGCAAAAACTGGCTCTGCTCCTGTACTTCCCCTGGATAACACTACAACCCCTCCCTCCCTACCCTCCTAGTACTGCCCTGATCTCCTGTCCACCTAACATCACCAAATATTCCCAGGCTTTCTTGCCTGTCAACTTGCTTTATTTAAATACTTCTTAACTTTGTTCCCTACCTGATCTCAAGATCAAAACTTCCTTGACTTCTTATTTTTCAATGGACTGCTAATATCCAGCATGACCGAATCACCTATTGCCATATTTTACACCATCAAGTGGCTAGCCCTACCATGGCACACAGTCTATGATCTATGTCCTATCTTGAGGATACTGTACATCACAGTAGATGCCCAAAGTGGTTGGCCTGTATAACTCTTCTCCCTATAGGGCTCCATGTAGAGTCTGTGCTGCTGCCCACAGCTCCATTCATAGGTGAGTTTGAGATGGAAGCACTCAACATGTTTTCAGATGTGGGAGAAACCCCACGGACGCACAGGGAGAATATGCAAACTCCAAACAGGCATTGGTCAGAGGTCAGGATTGAACCTTCTACCTTGTGCATGGAAGGCAAAGAGCTTAACCATTATCCCAAACTGGAGAGGGCGATTGATAAATGGATACACAGACTAGTGGAATGTAAGATGGGAGATGAGCAGTTCAGATTCAGATCAGGATGCAGCACAATTGACCCAATGTTTGCAGTAAGACAGATACTTGAGAACAGGCTACAGATGAAGAGAGTGTCCAACTAGACACTCCTAGACTTGGAGAAAGCTTACGACAAGGTCCCAAGAAAACTGAACTGGGCAGTACTGCAGTGGTTTAAAGTCCAAAAAACATTGGTAGAATTAGTGCAGGCTATGTACAAGGACCCAATGACTCAAGCACAAAGAGTGTTTGGCTTCACAGAGAGATTCACAGTGGGAGTGGGTGTACACCAGGATTCACCCCTGAGCCCACTGCTGTTCATACTATTGATGGACTATATTAGCAAACAGGTCAGGGGGGGCAGATCAACAAAGTTGTTGTATGCAGACAATGTGGCATTACAGGCAGACTCTGTGCTAGAACTTCAGCAAAGGATAGGAGAATGGAATGCAAAACTGAAGGCACATGGAATGAAACTAAGCACAGCTAAGATGGTGGTAATGGCAGCAAATTTTGGATATCAGAAAAAATTGAGAATAGAGATAGAAGGGAAGATAGTGGAAAGGTAAACAGCTTCAAGTATCTGCTGAGGGGTGGTTGAGGAGAAGGGAAGTCTGAATGATGAGGTCAAAGCTAGAATCAGAGGGGCTGCAGCCAACTGGCATAAAGTGTCCAGTGTAGTCTATGACAGAAGAATGCCAAAGAATCTGAAAGTAAGGTGTGCATGACAATGGGGTGACCAGTACTACTGTATGGTACAGAAACCTGGGCAGTAAAGGCAGAACAGTTGAAGAAGCTAGAGGTGAATGAAGTGTCTGAGAAGGGTGGTAGGATGCACACTGTAAGACAGATGAAGAAATGAGAACATAAGAGCAGAAGCCAAAGTAGCTCCAATTGCAGAAAAGTTCAAAGAGAACAGATTACGGTGGCTTGAACACATGTACAGAAAAGCAGAAGACAATCTGGTGAGGAATATTTGGAACAGACAGGAAGAAGGTAAAAGGATGCGAGGACATCCAGCAAAGAGGTGGATGGATTGTGTGAAAGAAGATCTGTGATAGTCAGGCATGAGTGTTGAAGAAGGCAGGAGTATGGCACTGAATCAAGAGAGTTGGTGAAAGTTAACAAGATACCCTGACCCCATCTAGAAAAAAATGGGAAAAAGGGTGCTGATAATGATGATGCTAGTATCCAGCAGCCCTAACAGAAATGAAGACTCTCAAGAATCTACCTAAAGTTCTGCTATTGATATGGCTTTTTGATTATCATAGCTAAGCATGAAAAGAAGTCTATATATTTGTAAATTACCCTTGATTTATTAAATTTACCCTATTTACCGCATTAACCAATCTTGTATCGCACATTATTTAACTCATTCCCTCCAATGGAGCTCAGGAAGTTTGCACTGTAACTTCCAATGGGTGGAGCCTAAGCCTTTTGACAGAATCAAATTATGCCCTCACACTTCAAACAAATGTTCCTATCTCTGGAACCATAGGAATTATGAAAGAAGTATAAATGGTAAACTCTTCAGCACAAACTAATTTTATACTGGTAGTATTCTTTAAGTTCTAAGTCTTAAATTGAATTGTATAAGTTAGAGTAAACACAGTGACTATTACATTTGCAATATGTTGTAAACAACTTACAATATCTAAGCAACTTCTCAAGTTACACACATACTTTCAGCAGCATTTTGTCATCTAGCTGAGAGCTTTCATAGGAGGCTAAGGAGTTCTGTCTGTGTTACTTGGTTGTTGAGATATTTAGAAAAATGTGAAAATTATCCCCAGGATTTACTAATCTTCCGTGTAAGACTAGATTAGTCTTACACAGAAACGCCAGTCTAAGAGTATGATGGCAGCACGCCATGCATATTAATGAGGGCACACTGCCTCAACTCGAAAGCTTACATGGAGCGTGGATGAGTGTAGGGGGCGTATCGGACTGCCGAGCAGTCCAAAAATCCATGCCCCTGCACTGATAAAGCCCAAGAAATGTCGAGTTACATGAGCAAGTCCGCTCACATGTGTACATTGTAACACTACTCTCCCCCATATGTTAAACCTCGTACAAATTTAAAAATTAAAAGAAATTTTTTTTTGTTTTATTTACGATATAGCTGCCCGTATTTGCACATGTTTGTGCGGGATTGCCCATTGCTTAGCTACAGTTAGCAGCTTAGACACCAAAGAGGATAATAAGAAAAAAATATGCAAATTAAGCAACATAGCTATAGCGTGGTGGTTAGAGCCTTCGCATAAAGAGGAGGCATTCCCGATTCAAGTCCCACTACTACATATTCCATTTTCTGTTGGAAATCTGTATACAAAAATATTTCCTGACATTTATCATGTATAATTTTTGTAAAAAGCATTCAAATGTTATATGTAGTAGTGAACAAATTTTATATATATATATATATATATATATATATATATATATATATATATATATATATATATATATATATATATATGAAGGTGAAATGGTTATGCATTCTGAGGCATGTGTAACTTATTTTAAGCAATATAAAGCACTGCTAAGCACATTTTAGCAGTATTTAGCATATTTAAAACCTATTGCTCATAGCTGAGCACCGCATTAACAAGTGCAATGTATTTGCGCATAGCTGCGCACCGCACTAACCAGCGCAACGTTGAACAACGTCGAGCAACATTGGGCAATGTTGGGCAAAGTAGGGCAAAGTTGAGCAAAGTCGGCTAAACACGACCACACCTCCTTTACTGTACCTTAACCATTCAGGTCTGGCCAGTAGGAAAATAAAAAGCACTGAGAGGGCTCGAACTCAGGATACTGTCCACTATAGTCACAGTACATAACCACTAAGCCATGACAGCATTTTATAACCATGCACTTTCAACAGCCACATATCTATCAAAGGAATATTAAACATTGCCAACATCAGCTAAGCAGGTGTGCCTACAGCTGAGTTTTTTCAAAACTGGCCAATCACAAATAAGTGCGGGAAATGAGGCATTTTTGAGCTCCACATGTGGGAATACTTACCATAACTGGTTGTAGCTCCCTTCTGCAATCAGCATGGCCAGTGTTGGAGAAGGCACTCGATTTCGAGTGCAATGCTGGGGCATTGAGGTGACCAAAGTAATGGTTTGGCTCCTTGTCCACAGTCATGAGGAAAGACTCCTGCGGGGCCAGTACCAGGGCACCCAATATAAAATGGAGGCCTGGAACAGTCTTGTTCATGATCTCACCAGTGCCACTGGCATTCCTTGGACTGGTGAGCAGGTCAGGCACCATTATTCTGACCTGAAGCGACGTAAGGAGGATCAACTGGACCAGTGGATCCAGGAGTCCCGTGCGATGCCTAATGCCCCAGTACTGAGTAAGTAGTCATTGTATTAAGTAGTTAAGAATTGCTATGCTTATCTATACTATGGATAGGTATGTCTCAATATCACTGCATTTACTTCACAGCTGCAGATGTCTGGGCTATGAATCAGCAAGCCCATGAAGATAGGTTGCAAAGGCTGCATCATCAGGCAGGTTAGTAATTATTCTGCATGTACTGTTATATAAAGTAAATGAGAGAGCCTTCAAAAAGTGTCTTAACCCAATAAATAAAGGTGTAATAATCCTTTAATAAAAATGTATAATTCCTGGAGTGTGTCTGTGTCATTTTCTTTGATATGTTGTTGTACTGTTGCATTTTACAAATAGTACTGTTGTATTAAGCAGTGTTAACACACACTTGGGTAGGCCCATATAATGTGGATGAACGGAGTGCCAGTAGTTTTTATACATATTTACAGCCCTCAACTGTTGGTTCATGCCCAGCATGTACAGGTTAATCTAGCACATGAGTAGCTTGGTTTTGCGTTCCCCAGAAATGTCAGTGTGCTGCCAGAAATGTAGGGAGCTGTTAACATATAACTGATACTTTCATCTGAACATATCTAGATAATTATATGAAAGTAGAGCTGTCAGTGTACCATCTTAGCAGTAGTGTGTGTGAGCAACTCTCAAAATATGTAGCAGTAACATCTGCATCTTGGACAGTTTGAATGCAAGATACAGCTCATGTATATAATGATCTAGCAAAATCCAGTTGCACAATATAAGGACATTGGGTAGTGTAATAATACATGTAAGTGACATATAACCGCAGTTAATAGGAATGTAGTGACAACTAGAAGGATATATAAGCTGTTAATTGAGCTATCCTTTTCCACCCTACTGTATGTGCATAAAAAATGCAATTCCACACCTCAATCGGTATGTCTATTCTCAAAACATTTGTTGGGACATATGTCCTATTGGTTTATAAATATTTGCATTTATTTCTATGCATGTGCCCTGTTAAAATACCACAATATTGGTGGCCTGTTGCCATCAATTCAACCTGCATGCTGTTGTAATGTTCACTGTTGTTCTATATATGCATGTGTTATGCTTGCTTTTCAACTGTTGAAAATCTGGTGTGTTGGGTTAATGGGAATACTTCTGCATGCTGTTATAACTAATTGGGAATGCTGTTGACTTTTACTAACCCATATCTTTATTAAACCCTCCAAAACATAGTTTGTATGGGAAGGCTGGTCCCAGCGGACCCACCTGTTCCACCTCAGCTGGCCATGGTACCTGGCACCAGCAGGTCCAGTGCCCAGCCTGGGACCTCCTCCTCCATTGGCCCTGTACCACCTTTGGGTGGAAGCATTGCAGGGGATGGGGCTCAGCCCCCCATGCAAGCATGGGTGGAGTAGGGCCACCTATCACCCTTTGAATGGTCCGAGCTGTGGTGCGTAGAGAGATTGAATGTTCTGTTGCAGAACCTCTATGCCAGTTTGAGGCACAAGTGGCGCAACTCCCGGGTCAGCTTGCCCCTCCTACACAGCCCCCAGCACAGCCACCCTCTGGGCTGTGAAGGTGCAGTGGTGACTGCCCATGGGTGGGGACCTCAGTCCCACTGTTTCCATCTGTGGGTTCATGGGCTTGTGATTTCCAAACATCCCTCCTCGTCAAAGGTGTTCACCCACCACATGTGTCATATGCCGCCCCTGTATGCTTCTTGTTTGTCTTGTCTGTTTACCTCCCCAACCTACCTCCCCAAATATACCTACTTCCGCTACCCCACATTCCACTCTCACCTGAAAAAAAAAGGCAATCTGCTCCCAAAAAAAAATTACGCCCCATACATAGCTGCCCATTTTGCACACATGTCGAGTGGACACATAAAATGTAATTTAATTGGCATTACAACATACTTTGTTGTTCTCACCCCTCTCTCAGGGTTTGAAGGTTTCACATCTACCTCCAAATCTATTCCCTATGCACAGCTGTTGCTATTAAAGAAATAGGCAGCTATGGACCTTCCCTACACCTGTCCTGCACATCCCGAGCTACTTTCCATACTGTCTTTCCCTTTTTGTGCCCCTTTTTCACCACTTTCCTATCTCCCCATTTTTCTTTTATTTCAAAGAAATGAGCACGAGGGTTAGCGAAGTAAGTACTATTAAGCAGTAGTTAGCATGTTTGCGCGTGTGTGCGCTAGTGTGTGCTTGTTTGCCCTTAGCTAAGCATTGCCAAGCATCATGCAAACCTGCACAAACCCGCTTATAACTGCTTAAAAGTGCTTTAGTCACTCTGTATGTGAGGGCCCTTGTTCTGCTCAGGAGCAAAATAAAACACCTCTGTCAGTCTTGAACCCTGGACCTTGTACACACTACACAACACGAAGTACCACTAAGCCACAGTAGATATGCAACAAGTTGGTGCTGAAATAAATATATCATGCATCAGAATGAGTGAATGTAAAGGAAAAATAGGAATGCCATACCACACAACTTGTTCTGTGGATCTTTACCAACAGTTGTTGTGGGATTACATTACATGACTGTGATAAGACAAGCAGATATTCTAGCAGGAAATAATGTTACATAATCACTTTACAACCCCACACAGTATCACAGCAGGACAAACACTGGCATATCTGTTTAGGGCAGAGGCCATACCTCCCAACTGTCCCTAATTTTCAGGGATGTCCCTGATTTTGACACAAATTTTAGCTCTGTCCCTCTGAATCCCTCCTAAAACTACTGATTTTGTCCAGAAAGGTGGTGAATTACACTTAATGAATAATGACAATAATTAAGAGTTAGACACTTCTTTTACTTCAGAAAAGGTGTATTAATTCATATGCTCTGATTCTCTCAATGTTTCAACTTAATGGCACTAACATTTTAAAGGTGTCCCTGACTTTTTCTTTACTTTTCCCTGAGTCTGTTCAAATATGTACCTGAGTGTTTGAGAGGTCTGGCAGAGGCAGAAACACAGAGGTATATCAGCCTTTCTGCTGTTACACACTGTGCAAGTAGCTTTGGAAGGAGTTTCGGAAGCATACCCTTATGTAGAAATACAACACTGAAATACAAATGGATGTAGCCATGTACTGGTAGCAACCAACTGTAACAATGCCATTGCTCTATTGCTGAAAAGACCTGTGTGGTACACAGACAAAAAATAACAGGCTATTCTCTGGCTACCATGTGGATTGGTCCACAGTTGGGAGTTATGCAGACAGACTACTTTCCTTGATAAACTAACATGTACACAACAACCCTGTAAGTCCAGCAAGATAAAAATCCACACAAATAATACTTACACTCTCTGTACTTCTGCAATCCTACCCAAATGTAGAATATACCTGTGTGTGCAGGGTCTACCAAGGATGTAGGCAAGCATACTCACAGTACTGATATGTGTCCAGTTTTTCTGAGCAGCTTGTGCAAATGTCAGCACTAAAAAAGCACAAACTGTTTAGAACTGAGTAAATGAATATTCACAGTATAGAAGTTCACAAACAATTATTGTGCCAAAGGAATACATCTCAATAACTAGCTTTGTATGGCAGTTAATTGTAAAAGTTGAAAAGAAAGTGCATCTTTCCATATATCTTGGGGTAGCATTTTGAGGGGTGAGTACATTTATACACTGACAAGTGGGTACTGGAAGCAGCAACATTAGGTCTGAGTACAAAATGTAAATCTCTGGCTACATCCCTGGCTTCTGATATAAGAAATACTATATTAACCTTCTGTCTTAAACAATGATGTCCACAGCAAACAAGGATGATCTCCATCTTGGAAAGCTGAAAGGGCCACGTCTACCTGAGTTAGAAATTTATAGTACTGGGTTGCTATGACAGTGATTACTGCAATTACTACACAGCAGGCTGCATGCAATTAGCAAATGGTAGCCACTAATTGGTGCAGAGGCCATCACATGCTCATTTGCAAATACCTACAAAAGCAGGCTGCAATCTCTGCCAACAAACTCTATCATTCTATTGCAGAGACTGACAGAGAGAGAGAGAGAGAGAGAGGCAGAGAAAGGGAAAAAGAAAAATAAATATTACCAAATCATACAAAGGAAAGGTATGTGACACATATGTATATACTGGCATGTAGTAGATATTATTGAAGAATAGCCTACATAATGTGAACCATTCATATGTGGCAGCCGTACTTATTTATGCATAGATGTTCTGCTTAACTACTGCTATGGACAATACAGTGTGTACCTGTGGGCAGTGGGACATACCTGTGAAATGTGTAACTCAGCATTAAATGTCAAAGATCTGATCCATGTTATCTGTGTTCTGTACAGTAGTGTGGCCAATGGCTGTTGGGGGGGATTAGCGCTGACATTATATAAACATGGATGTGACAGAACAACACATGCATGATAGTCATATTAAAGTGTAGCTTAGCATTGGCAACTGCTGTAGCAGTCTAGTATGCTTATCTAGCATTTGTAGCCATATATACCCCCCTAATGTTAGTGTGTGTTCATATGTGACACCTGTTTGTGTTGCTGCAAGGCCCAACAGTTCAGCTGTGAGGTTCAGGGACTTACAACAGTGTGGACCTTGTGTGTGTATGCCACACACATACGGAGAAATATATATTTGTCATATATATTCACATCTGTATATGTGCATAGAGCAGGGGACATACTGCAACTGTTTGTGAAGGGTGGAGATATATATGTTGGTGCAGGTTAGTATGCACATATCTGTATGTAGGTTTTAGTGTGTGACAATCAAGACAGCATACAGTGCTGGTATATGACATGTGGTTTTTAAACACTGTGGGTGGTTTGTTCAGTTTGCAATGTTGAAGCCAGTGAAGCCTGCTAAAGCTACCTGGGCTGTGAACACCTTCAATGCATTTATCCCAAGACTGTGCGATTTTATTACATTACTGTACACCTCACATCCTTTGTATAATTGATATTCTCACTATGAAAGGTGAAATGTATATGTGCCTACATATATATGTATACCAATGGATGTGTATATGCATATATATATATATATATATATATATATATATATATATATATAGTTATATATACTCATACACACCTACATCTACTTGTTGCAATAGATTCTCTGTACTGTTGACTGACTGTGATGGTCAATGTGTTTGTGAATACGTCAAATATATGTATTTGTGGGATAGCTTAGTGGGAAACTGTTTATGTTATGGTATTATGGGTCTTTGCTTTGATCCTAGCAAAAGCTGTGTATTCTGTTGCTAGGCAGAAAAAGTGCTATTGCATACAGTGTGATTACGTCCCTTGGTTTTAACTAGGGTGTGTCATTGGAGGCTAAAGCACTACATCTATGATTATTGATTGGTACTGATGTTGAATCCAAATCCTGTGATAACTGTAGTACTACTTGAAGCTCTGGGCCTGTACAGCAAAGTATGGTGTATGTCCACATTGCTTGCATCCACTGTTTTGTGTGGTCCCTGTATTTATCACAGATTACATTTCTCAAGATTAAGGTTGTGTAAGTACTGACACACAGTACTGTATAGTACACACTGAAAGCTTATCTGGGTTGTCATACCTTTGTGTCCTGTAATTATGTCTGATGTGTGTGGGTGGGTATGTCTGTAACATGTCATTTGACATATGTGTGTGGTAAAACATATAACTGCGTATCTAGCAACATTCATAGTGTACTACAGCAGTATGTGATCTATATTCCCAATTGTGCGCATATTTTGGCCACGGGTTTACCATTAACAAGTTGTGTGGTATAACAGTAATACATTTACTGGACCTTACACTCATTGTGATGGATGATATATTTCTTTACACATCAGCTTGATGTATATCTGCTGTGGCTAGGTGGTGCATCGTGTTGCATACAGTATGCCAGATACTCTTGTATAGTCTGATTTAGTGATTTTATTTTGTCGCTGTGCAGTACATGGTTCATTAGATAGAGAGTGAGCCAGGCACTTCCAAGCAGTTGTGGGGTGAGCAGTGATAAGTGGCAGTTAAACTGTTTCACTCTCGGTTAGTTAATAGGTTGCTATATATGGCAGTTCAGTAATATCTGTACTGTATAATGTTTAATGTAACATATGACTTGCTTAGACATATTTTCATATTTATGTCTTCCAGGGATCATGGCGCATTGCAGGAACCCCAGTTACAGTAATGCTGAAGATGATATAATTACTACCAGTATGATTCAGCACTACATTCTCATGTTCTCATGAACCAGCCAGAACCAGCAGGAGCATACTGCAATGTGGCAAGATGTTGTCCGCAGGGTAAATGAAGTAGGCCTGCATAACTGGACATATGAGCAGGTACGCCACCACTGCAGTGATCTTCTTAGACATGTCCATCAGCATGCTGCTGATGTGCAGAGACAACAGCTTGCAACAGGAGGTGGTTTAATATCCATCCCCCCCTTCACCAGAGTGGAGGAGCTGCTCCTGAGCCTGGTGGCACCTGCCCAACAACAACAGCAGCAGACATACACCATGATGGAGGTTGGAGCCACCCAGCAAGCATACATGGAGCATGCAGGTAACATGGCATATCTGTAGACTACTGTTATCCTTATTGGTAGATCATGCATATGTGAGATGTGGAGTGTGTCATTAAAATATGTGGAGCTTGTTGTTGTGCAATACTGATCATTTGGAACATAATCTGTAGCCCTGTGAATGTAAACTGTTGTTGTACTGTAAGATTGCAAACACACAGTAGCAATGCCACAGTTGTGGCCACTGACAAACTGTCTCATCTCTATGTAGGTCCCTCTGGGGTGACATCAAGGCAGCGGACAGATGCTGGTGAGTGTGTTCTACATTTATTATTGTAAATAAAAAGTGCATGTCATAGTTAAGGTGTAGGCCATGTACACATGTAACACACCTACCCATAATGCATGCAGTGCATGTTTGGTGTAAGACCACGCACATCTCACTAATGTGATTAGCTGCCTCAAACACATGCAATACCCAGGCCATCTCAAACAAATGTGGCTAGACTGTAGTGACCATTGGATAGGCACAGTTGATACCCAACATGCACATCTATGTCATACACAGAGCATTTTAACATGCTACACATAAAGAATTCTCAAACCCTCTGTATTTGACTCTCTCCAGTATCCAAAATCTCATCCACACATTACACATAATATACCTGAGGGGTAGAGGCCTATCATGGGGCATTTAAACACTCTGCAACATACTACACATCATGTCAGGGAATGCTCCTTACTGGCCTCCTTACAAACTCATGTAACAACTGGTTGTGAAATGGTGAATGTAACCAAAGTAGTACAGTTCCGGTACAGCATGAGTAATGCTGGTTTGGGAAACATTTGTAGCCTTGAGTGACCATCATGATGCTTCATGATGATGGCCTATGGTACTATACCCCATCCAGTTATTGTAACCACAGTACTACACATAGCTTTCATTACTATACACCTTAATGTTGCATGTGTGCACACATATGCATCTTTAAACAATATGCATATCAATCACCATTTGCACAACTGACACATATATGTCTTGTGATGCTATTGAGTGGCTAGGTCATATGACACACATTGGGTATGTGTAGTGTTTAAATATGCAGTTGTGTTTTAGCATGCCATGTCATGGATGACACTGGCATGTCCACAATATGATCTACACTCACCATAAGTACCGTAGATTGGGTATGTGGCCGAATGGTATTCCATCAATTATCCATGCACCACTGATGATGTTGTGTGAATACTCATCATGCATGTGCTAAAAATGTGTCTATAATTATTTGCTAAAGACACAGAGGCTGTAATCAGCACTGGATACCTATCTGACACACAGATATACATCCAGCCATGGTATGTACACATGTGAGTTATGGTGCACAGTACATTACAGAGTTTTGAATACCTGCACAGCAATGTTGTGTCCATGTATGCATTGTGTTCCAGGGGGAGGCCCATCACCTAATAACAAAACACATGCATCAAAGCCATGTATACTGTTAGTAACAAGGACTGTCTACACTTGCACTGCATGCTGTTGCACAACACATGTCCTGCACGCTGACATGTGTGATATGACTGTTTTGCTTGTGATACTGTACCCCACCATCACCTGCTATTGTGTATGTTCTGAGATTGCTGGTGTTGTGTGTCTGCTTTAGGGAGGAGTGTATTTTTGTGTGTGTGCATGTGTGCATGTGTGCATGTGGTCTGACATCATGTTCAGGTCTTAAAGTGTGTTTCCTGGTTTCCTCTCACAGGTTCCGAGGTGGGGCTGGTTCAGTACAGCAGGGAACCTGATGTCACTGAGACAGATAGTGATTATGAGGATAGGTGTGTTGAGGCACAGGCAGGTTTGACAGGGTCTGTTGTTGGGCCACCAGTTGACAGTACACAAGTCTCCACCCCATCCATGCACACAGTCATACTGCCTGTACATCCATCATCACCATTGCCCTTAGCTGAGGGACAGTGTATGGTTGGCACTGGCCAGGACAGTGTGGTATCTATGGCACATGTATCAGGACACAGCAGCCATAGCCAGATGTCTGGAACGGTACCACATAGGCAGATGCCTATGGGTTCTCATCAGAGCACTGCTGGTCATCATGCCTCTGGCAGATGTGCCAAACCTCTTTCTACCACATGCATGTTCCAGGCTGTCATGGAGGCACAGACACGAATGGAGCGGTACACCAGACAGAGATTAAGGGCACAGAGGGCTCATAACACCTCTGTAAATGACAGTATCCGTGACCTAGCAGGTGCCATACGTAATTACACTGAAGTCATTGATAGATGTTGGAGTGAGACATTGGATGTCCTCCACAATGTCATGTCCATCTGTCAGGACAGTGCGGGATGGTTGAGACATCGACGTATGCCAACAACATCAGCAGCTGGAGGTCGCCGTAGACGTCCAGTAAGTCACTGCCACTCCAGTAGTGCCAGTACCAGCCCCAGCAATGTTGGGGGGGCTGTCCATAGACCGTCCTAGAAGACCATGTGCACGTGGCTCTGGCCAGTTCCAGCAGGAACCTGGATCCAGTGGACATATGTCAACCTCTTTGGATAGTACCCAGTCTGGATTAGTACCTGATACTGTCTGTAGCACCCCTGCCAGGCACAGGTTCCATATCCATGGCCAGAGACAGTGATCTGTAAAGCCTGCCAGGTACAGTCTGTAGCTGTCTCACAAATCCCTGTATATTGCCGCCACATGGTGGAACTGTGTGCATGCAGACACACACACACAAACCAGAAACCTAGGGCAAACACATACCCGCACACATTACATCAACATTGGCCTATAACAGTACTCATGGCCCTCACACACACATGTCGATTGTATGGCTCAGTGTAGGCCTCTGGCAAATCAACAACACACCCTGTGCATATGATGAAACCTGTGCCACCTCCTGTCATCTGTAACATTGATGCAGGAACAGGCTAACATATTGCTGATGCACAGGGTGAGTTTAATAAAGTATAGCAATGGTTGAATGTGTAGCATGTTGTCAGTAGTAAAGTGTAATGATATCCTTGAAGGTGTAGCTGAGCAGGCATGATGCATTAAAGCTGTAATTAGCAATGTTGTATTGTTTCCACCAACGTTTATTCCAATTGTGTTTTGTTTGCCCATGTGCCACTTGGCTGATGTGTGTAGTTCTGTCAGCATGTGTTATACAGTGGACAGTAAGTGTGGGGTGTGTGCAGAACAGGTTTGCAGGTGTACATTTGTGAACATGGTGGAGGTGCACTGTCTGCATGTACGTGCATATTGGACACATGGGCGGGGTGACATGCCCTGTATTGGCCAGTGTTAACACTCCGTACTTTCTACTGGTAGCCAGTATGCATTGTACTACACACATTTTGGAACTTGAGTACGCATGTGTGTGTATGACATGGGTTGACATTGTGCTGTGGGTGATGCTGTTGTTGCTATCTGTCATTGGTTTGCATTACTAAGGTTAACACTGTCCCAGCTGTATAATCCTTTATTAATGCACACTGTTCATCTACAGGGTTGCATGGACCGTGCTATCACAAACACAAGAAATTCTCACTTATACAGTAAAAGTGCATTAGTCTCATGGACCCCTGCCATAAACAAAATATATAATAGAAGGTGTGAAGTTGTACCACAAAAGAGTTACATACCAAGAAGGGATAACCTCTCTGGTCAGTATCATTGGGAAAATACAATCCCTCAATAAACATACAAGGCAAGCTTCAAAATACAAAATG